>NC_056740.1:21494182-21696682 GCF_019279795.1 Protopterus annectens | reverse complement strand
TTTCATTTTAATACATTCATCTCTGTATGTATGCCTACTAGGTGAATGATAAAGGTATAGGGCCACCTAGAATGCATATCAGGGAGGTGGAAGGGAGTTCTAAATGTTGGGTAATTGTCATGACTAAAAGGAAAGAAAAGAAAAACATCAGGCTGTCTTACAGGTTTGGTTTGGAGTTCACTCATTGTGCTTGGAGGCACGATGCTTGTGATTTGTTATGTTGTGTTGATATGGGTAGTTGGTGGAGTTTGGGCTTGCTAGCTTATGGCATCTGTCTTTCTGGGATGGCTGACTTGTCAAGTATCAGGTTGGAGTGGGTTTGCAGGTTCCGCATTGGGTTGCTTTGGGTTGCACCGTGGGGTATTGTTTATTTCTGTTTTCCAACTCCTTATGCCCGTTGGGGTGGCTGTTGGTATGGAGGATAGTTTGCAAATTGGAATGTAATGTAAACAGTCATTTACTTTACTGGAAGAGGTGAATGCAGTTTTGGAAAGCCAGTTAATTTCTCAGTAAGAAGGAGGCTAGGAAGCACTGCCCATTGGTTCAAAGCACAAAAATGTTGAGGCAGATTGTAACTTTACGCTTCTAGGCACTCGTGCATTTTATCTGCATTGTGGACTGCCCCTGCACAGCTTGCATCAATGGCTGTTAGTAGTAGCTATTCAGATTTTATTTGTTGCATTGCTTTTTAAGGAACAATCCTCTCACTATGCATGTTAGGACACCACAGAAGTGGTAGGTTGCTGTGACTCTAGAGCACAGGTTTCTGGGATCAAGACTTGACAGGAATGGTTAATTTTGCATTCATTATTTGGCAGTTAACATTACATAATCATGCACCCAGGTTGATACTAACCTGATTTCTGACCCCATGTTGCTTCCGCTGCTCGACTACTACAGCTCTTGAGTGTGTGTGTGGTCTGTGTATTAAGTAGGAATACTTTTGCTAATGTTGTTTGTGTGACATCATTTAAAGTATGTCACTTTGGTCGTTATTATTACTATTAATGTTTTTACACCTGAGTAGGATGGAGAGGTTGGTAGACAAAAATGACAGACTCTGCTGAGATGATAGTCATTACTATATCTTCACAGGACTAATGTGCATTTGTGTAAAGCAAATTGGAATGCTGTAGTGTTGCTAACTCTATCACAATCAGATGTGGTATATACCAAGTTCTTTTAGTGACAGCAATAGTTAAATATAGATATTGGTGATTTACAATGATAGCAGTTTGAATGGTTATGGTTGGAAGTTTGCTACAGAGTCCCCAGTTCGGTCCAATAGCTTAATGCAAGTGGTAAGGGGTGGGCATAGTGATTGTTTTGCAGCATACACCCAGGTTAAGCAGTTTGATTCCCATCTTTAATTGGTATTGTGTCTAACCATATTTGTAGTATGTGGGGATTTGTTAGCACTGGTGTTGCAGCTTGACTGACCAAATGTTCTGAGATGTGAATCATTTTGCTACCATGCGGATTTGAGAATCTGACTGGTAGCTCCATACCTGGGGTGAGTGAGACTGAGACCTATAAACTTTGCAATGTTCATGACAACAAGGTGCTTAATTTGTTTTCTTTTGCAGAGGATGGAAGTACAGAATTTCTGCATGGAAGGCAGTGAGGTTGCAGATGGAGGTACAGAATTTCTGGCAGAGATGGTGAAGGACACGGTTCATATCAGCTGGTGGGCCTAAGGAAGTTCATGGGACAGAGGATGCTGCTGTTCTAAGTTTTGGACATTGGCTCGGAAAGCATTGAGGTTGCAGGTAATGACATGATTCCAGGTGCTCATAAGTTCATAGGGTAAGAGTATTGTGGCTTCAGGGATGCTCAGGGCAAATCAGGGGCATGGTAGAGCAGGTGTTTGGTTAGCAGTAAAGGGAATTTTGTGGTAGAACCTAGGTGGGATGGATTTAGCAGCTGAGTTTGGGTTGGTTTTGGGATCGTCCGGAAACCAGGTTTCTAGTAATTGGGTTCCCTATTACGCTGTCACAGATGCACGTTGTCGAATGCATCTTTGTCAAACAGTAAAGTGCAAAAAGACAAAATAGCGAAGCAGCTGTTCAGCAAATTCTTTCCCGGGGAAAGAATTTGCTTAGCTGCTTTCACTACTTGCCTTTTTGGCACTGTAGTGCGATCTCGGAGTTGGTATATTTAAGTAGGGGGGTGTGAAGCCCCCCACATTAAGTAATGTTTTACTGTTTTTTTTTTTTCGTAACAGCGATTGTTTTCCAATGGAAAACAGTCGCTGCTCTGAAGTTTCGACATTGTAAGCTTTCGCTTACATGGGGTCGATTATCTGTCATTCACTCTTCTGAGCATGCAATATGATAATATAGATCCTAGTAATTGTAACATGGTAAGTACGCAGTTAAGCATGTCAGATTTGGTGGAGTTTTGGGTGCATTTACAGTTATCTATACAGGTCACTGTGTTGGTAGAGGGCCCATGATCTGATCTGGTGATGGAAAGTTGTTGGGGTTCACAGGGTGTGGTAGCTATTGGGATGTTACATATGAGGTTAGGGTTTAGGAGTATCACAAGAACCATTTCTTATGCTTGAAAGAATTTGAAAGGTAAGGTTATTGGAAGCATGGCAGGTATGATGGTGCTTTGGGTGTATTGTGGGTGCAGGGTGCTTTGTTAAGTCAGTGAAAGAAGGTTTAAACAAGGCAGGTTAGAGTTGTGCAGAAGTCAGCCAGGTCCTATTTCTCGTAATTGTGACTAGAGTTTAGCCAGGAGGGGCTTTAGTAGGTATTAATTTGGGGGCCATTTAAAGTTATGCAGCTGTTAGCCATTTCTAGTAATCAGGACCTTAATCAGGAGCATAGTATTGTGCTATCGTGACTTTGTGGTTTTCAGTGGTTTGATGGGTCAGCTTGGGTGGAGTGGGTTGAGGGACAGAAGTTGCATACTGTAAGATGGGTTTTCTTTGACTAGGTGCTGATTTGAGTTCAAGAGGTTATAGTTTTGGTGACATTTGTTATGGCTATAGGTTGTCATACCGGAAGGCTGAGCCATGGTTAGTGGCTTGAGGGAAGTGTATGAAAGGGAATGTATTCTCCTGGAGTGGATGTCTGGTGTGGTACAGTGGAGTCACGAGTACTATTACTTTATTTAGTTTCATTAAGGCAGGTTTCATTGGTAGTATGTCAAGGTGTGAGGTTGATAACAAGGTCCTAATGTACTTTACAGATGATGGGTACACCGAATGATGTTTGGCTTAACCCTTCCCTACGTGGGAGGTAGTGGGGTTGAAAATTTTGGTAGAAGGGAGGGGGAACAACCTGTTCAGGGTGGTTGGCAGAGAAGAAGGACAGGCTTGCCCTCTTCTGTTCCCCCTCTGGTGTCTGGGTTCATTTCAAGGACTTGGGTAAAGGAAAATGAGCAGCTGGAGGACGTTTGCTGAATAGATAAGCAAGCTGAGGTTAGGATGCTACCTATTAGGTTGAAGGTAATTCAATGAATGGTGTATGAAGTGAGATGGAATGCTGCTTCATAAGTAAAGTATGCGAGTGCTAGTATGGACGCTGCTTACTGGGTAAATGGGATATGAAGTGAGTCTGGGACGCTGCTTCATAAGTAAAGTAAGCGAGCAAAGGTATGGACGCTGCTTACTGGGGCAGGATGAGTAGGTACGCTGCCCTGATTAACATTACAAGGACATTTATGCTGTTTTTAGAATCAACTATATTGTGTCTAGTTGTAATTAATAGATGTTGGTGATCAAAGCTATGTTATGGAAGTTAAATAAAGGTCATCAAATGTTATTCGGTGTGATGTGTTTATTGAAGGGGACCGGGACAATTAAAAACAAAATGGTCACTTTATATAATCGTAAAACGAATAATAAAAACAAAAAGAATGGTAATAACCAAGAATGGACACTTATTTACTACACAAGTAAGCACTTTTGGTTTATATCAGAGGTTTGAACTAGGTTAGCTGCCCTTGTGGGCCATTTTAAGCCCAGCCAATTACCCCATGTGAGAATCAAACCCTGCACCTTGTGTTTGTAAAGTAAACACCTTAACCATTATGCCAACCTCCCAACCCATCAAACTTCATCAGGATATCAAACAAATAAGTACTTTCATCTTATATCACCCAAACCTTCATTAAACTGAATGAAGTCTTGGATGAATCAAGACAAAAGTGCTTACTTGTGTAATAAATACAAGCGTCCATAGGGTTTGAGCCATTCTTTTTGTTTTTATATAAAAATAACAAATGTTTGTTTATTTACTTTTTAGCCTCAAGGTCAAGAATTCAGTCCTGACCCACTGTCACTGTCTGCACTAAGTTTGCATTTTCTCTGTCTGGTCTGTTTTTATCCGACATCCGAAAAAACATGCTGTTTGATTGGCTACTCCAAACTATATATAAACACACACACACACACACACACACACACACACACACACACACACACACACACACACACACACACACACACACACACACACACACACACACACACACATATACTCACTAAAAATTATTGAAGCAGCCAAATGTTGATGCGTGCACCAGGAGATTAACTTCAGAGCATATAAGTTAAAAACACCTCCCTGCTACTTTTATATTTTAATTCTAAGATTGCCCAATCCTGAGAAAAGTGCACATTCCCAAATGCTGATAATGTAGCAAGTCACATACACCTGTTAACTATCTGTTTTGTCAATCAAATCAACGAGACAGATGTCAACTTTAATGACAGTTGACTTAATTCCTCACACACACACACACACACACACACACACACACACACACACACACACACACACACACACACACACACACAAAATCATGATCAACCCGCTTTTTTCCATTTTCTACATTGGATCAGGATATTGAGTCAACTGTTGACATCTTTCTATTTTCAATGCCACTTTATTACCTTCATTATTCATGCCTGACTGTCACAAGTCCATCCACCTCTTTGCTGGATGCCCTTGTTTCCTCTTGCCTTCTTCCTGTCTGTTCCAAATGGGTGGGAGGTTATTATAAGGGTGAGAGGCTGGAATAATGATTAAGATGTTTACCTTATAGATGCTAGGTGCAGAGTTTGATCTCTACATGGGGTAATAGGCTAGGATCAAATGGGCAGTTATCCTAGTACTAATCTATGAACCTAAATCTTCTTTACCGCATTGTCCTCTGCATTCCTACACGTATGCTTACATCACTGTAATCTGTTCTCTTTGACCTTTTCTGCAATTGGAGCTACTTTGGCTTCTGCTATTATGTCCTCATTTCTTCATCTGTCCCACAGGGTGCATCCCACTACCTGTCTCAGAAACTTCATCTCCATTAAATATAGCTTCCTTAAGTGCTATGCCTTTACCACCCAGGTACCATGCAATTTATTTATTTTGTTTATTGGCATTTGATTACTGGGAAAGTCCACTGGGCCAGGAAGAGCCCATTTTTGGTGGAGGCCTGGGAAGAAAAGCTCCAAGTTATACATAAGTAAACATAATAGATTCTAAAGACAGTTTGCAATAATTGCACATAATAAATTTGCTTGAATTTATACAAAGTGATCAAACAGATGCAAAAGGATAATAAATTACAGGTGAGCAGGTATGATATTTACAACAACAGAGAATTAGTTTGAGCCAGATCCATAAGGCAATAGTACAGGTTGCACAACTACTTTGTACAACTTGCTTTTGGCTTCTCTGGCATTCTTCTGTCATATAGACACTTGTGCCAGATGGCAAACTTTTGTCTTTTGCCTTTTTTAGTGAGTATGCCCATATTTTCATTTAATGTTTGCTTGATTCCCAGCTAACCATATTATTGCTTGGTGAAGGTATATAACTGAAAAGATAAATAATGAATTGTTTAGTTCCAGCTCTTTCTTGGTGCACCTCACATTTAGTGACCAAAAGGAATCTTTGCAAAATGCACCTACTTGGCTAATAAATAAAAAAATATATCCAAGCACTCAAATTATTTAGAGGAAATATTGTTTTTTGTGCCTTAATGTGCAGATTTTTACCTTTTATAACAACTTCTATTGGGACTGACCAAATAATCTTCTGTCAGTTTAGTGCTACCTGTTCTCAGGATTGCCCACCTATGTATATAATGCAGGACAGGTATCCCACCTCCTAGATTTTTCATCAATGGCCATACCTAAACAATACAGAAAGAGCTCCCAGTCTGTTTTGCCATGTAAACTTTCACTTTACCCCAGGGAACCCATTCATTGTATTCATCTGAACTGGTATTGAACCTCACGTCGTCCATGTGGGGACAGTTTATCTGTAATCACATCCACATTGTCCAGGCATGTCACCTCTGGCTAGGACTATGTAAAGTTCATACAGGATGGATTTGAGCAAAAAGCAATTCTTTGTGGCTGAGTCTGTATTTAGGGGACATATGGAGTTGAAGAATGGCATGAAGAGGCATCCAGCTTTCGCTGTGGGGGCAGTAAGTTATAGATCTTCAAGCATATCTTCTAACTTTGGCATCTTTTTAGATGGCTTAAGACCAATGGGTTAAGGCCAGTCAAATAGGCACAGACTGAAAACAGTTTGCTTTTACAACAGACCTCTGCATAAATGTCTTTTGTAGGACAGAGCTCCATGTGTCCTGAGAGGCTATAGCTCTCATTTGTGATCTATTCAATATGGCTATTTTTTGAGGTCACCTCCCCTCAGTGAAAAATTGATAACTGACACATACATCAGTCCAGTATTTGCAATTAGCTTCTATGGTGAATTCACCATTTTCATAAAAGTGAAATTATTTCAGCATCTGCTGTTTGAACAAGTCTTACACCTTTTCTATGTCTTACTTGAGGCTCTTTGCATGCTGCAGGAATCTGCAACACTTACCTGTCCTGACTGAAAGCCTTACCTGCCCCGATAGTAACACAAACTTCTGTGCTGAGTATATACCACCCAAAGGTCTTTGTATAAGACTAGCTGTATACGTTGCATTTTAAACAAATTTAGTAGGGGAGATAGCATTCAAATACCAATTTTTTCATTGCATTATTCAGTGATTGTGAGTAATGTTTGATGAGATGCCACCAGCAGACCTTCTGAACTACCAAGTAACAGCTCACATTTCAAATAATAACATGCTGTATAGGTACTCTGACAGCAAGCAAAAAGTAGTAAATGAGTGTCTTCAGTTGTTATGCATTAAAACCCAGAAATCAGATATGTATTCTTCAGTAAACTGTCATGTTAACAAATCAGAATTAGTACTTAAACTCTGTATCAGAGATGACTTTTTGAGAAGTACATCAAGTTATGTTTTCAAAAATAGGTTCCTGAGCTGCAAACACATTTAACTGGCAAATGGTGAGCCACAAAACAAAACTCAGATGCAGTAAAATGCAGAAATGTCTAAGTAAATGGATGTGCATCCTTCCTCAAATGGTCCATTAAAAATGGCTTTTTGGTCATGATGTCTACCAAAATAGGCTTACATTAGGGAAGCTGGTGAACTGTGTGAATGGAAAGCTGATGGTTTGCCAGCATTATAATGCAGTGGCGGACTAGGGGACTAGCAAGGCATAATCACTTATTTGTAATTTTTGCATGGTACAAACATATAATGACTAGCAAATGACCTTAAGCATAGATCAGAAGTCCCATCACCGCAGGATCATAGTGCCTGGTGAACAGGGTCATTGATGCTGGCAGGGAAACTCAGAAAGGAACATTAGTCAAATACAGATCATATCACTAGAGAACTAACACTTTGGATGTTATAGTTTTACACCTGAACAGGAATAAGAAAGTAACCTAAGTTTCACTTATTCACTGTGATCTGATTAACACAGTGGCTGTAGCCTCAGCATACAGTGAAGCCTATAATGCTCAATAGACTAACAAAACAATATTGAGCATTTTTTTCCTCTGCCTTTGCTCCCACTGCCAACAGATCATCAGCTCCCTTTTGGCCAACTGGCCCATTTGTTTCCCATCACCAGAGACAAGGCTCAGCCAAGAAGAGTCATCATTAAGGTAACCATCTGTGGTATTGTCATGTTTTTAAAGCCCCCCCCACAGATCCATGTATCCAAGCCATGGGTGGAGTATACAATGGTTGTCAGCACTGCACTTAAAAGATATTCTTGCCCACCCACAGGAGACACCACATGATTGTTCCCCCCACCTCTAATAGAGAAATCAAACTGTGACTATATGCCACTACCCAAGCATCACCCCACAAAGAAAGGCCACGCCTATCCTCTCCGCTTGTAGTATCAAGAGTCCAAGACACTAATGGAACTTGATATGTCTGGGGTTTATCCCTCTGTGCCACCAGTGCAGACATAGCAATGCTAAACATATTGTAAAGTTTACTTCTAAAGCCTTATCCTTTTACCTAGTGGCTGTCTAGCTCTTAATACATCATATGTCTAAATCCATTTTAGATTAAAGTTGCTTTATTACTTTGATAAATCAAATCTCTGAATCCATTTTAACTAGGGTGGCTTTATTACTTTAACAAATTAAATGCCTGAATCCATTTTAGATTGGAATAGCTTTAATACTTTGATTTATGGGTCTTCTTAGCTCACACTATTGAAACATACAGAAAAAGTTCATCAAAGAGCAAAAAGTCTACAAAAAATAAACCCTTGGTCAGAAGATGAACCCCTGACATTGGCAAGTGTTGTATCAAGTTATAGCACAGTTTTCAAAAAGCATCTCAACTTCATTTGTCACAGTAAGGAAAAAAGAATGAAGGTATAGAGTTTGTCAAGTTTTTATTAAATTCATAAGGGAAAAAATGACATAATCATAACATTCCACATTACAGTGATCATTGCAACAACTTTGTCATCTACTAAGCTTAACATATGTGATTTTTTTTTTTTTAATAGACATGGAACTTATTCTTTTTTCTTTGAAGAAACCACTCGATATTTAAAGGAGTCAAAAGTATCTGTTCTCTTTATGTTATACTACTAATTTAGTATTCAACAATATAAAAGAAAACACTTCTGAGTACTATCTTGCTTTAAGAATGCAGTTCATATGAGATCTTACAAAATGCTGATTGTTTTGAAGGTGCATGTCTAAGTCCACCACTGGTACACTTGTTCACATTTAAGTTTTGGGGTAAAAGGTGCAATTCTGCATTTTTTTTTTTCAAAATAGCATTACATAATCCTTGTTATTACTTCTAAAATTCTCTATGTATATTTTCAAAAATGATTTATACTGCAGTTATTAACTTTATTTCAAGAAAAAATTAGTATATTTTAGAATGATCATTAATTGCCAAGCAAGTAAGTTGCTTATAATTATTTTCTTGCAAACTGAGAAAGCAATACCTGCAGAGAAATACTTTGAATACTTTGAATTGCTTCAATAAGTCTGCCCACAACTGTAAGCTAGGCTACAGCTCTCATTTGTGATCTACTCAATATGGCTATTTCAGAGGTCTCCTCCCCTCAGAGAAAAAAGTTATAACTGACAAGAGACATCAGCATTCTAGGCTTCACTGTGGACATATACTCTGAAATAGAATTGGGATATGTTGCAGAAAAACATGAAAATCATCATGTGCCAGTGCTGAATATTGTCTTGCGCTTATGAGATTGAATTCATAAACTTGCAGAAGAGTATAAGAAGAAGCAGAAAAAAGACATTTAAGGAAAAGGAGAGAGCAGATGAAGAATAAGGAAGAATGATGTCACCATCCAATAAAAATTAGCTCCTAAGCACTGGAGAACTCAAAAAGCACTGAAGCATTGGAATGTAAAGTATGATGCATCACCCTTAGAAAAACAAACCAAAATTGCTTCTACTATGAGTGCTCAATGATTAACTGTTTGAATCCTCAACAAGAAGAAAATAACCAGTCAAAGCTTCAGCCCACTGAATTCTTTATTTTCCATGGTACAGCAATATCAGATTTAGTTCATATAAGCTGTTTTGATGTATGGGATAAGGCTCCCTTCGTTAGAGGTACAAGAGAGCTTGCCACTTCTGCAAACATGTTTTAAATGTGACAGTAAGTTTCATTCTTTGCAAATCAATGTGTAGAAATATTGTTTCATTTCAGAGTTTTGTGACTTGCATTGTACAGTCTCAAACTTCATTTGTTGGATTTGAGCTACAGTGTGGGAATTCTGCATGTATTCATTCCATGTGAAAAAATAATGACAGTATAATACCAAAGTGTTACAATCCATCAGTTTAATGACAAGGCACAGTGTTTCCAACTATTGAATAATTAAGAATTACAGCACTAACATTCATATAATAATCTCAACACTGTCTACTAATGCAAGGAGTATGTAGAGCCAACCGTTAAAATTCAGATAATAAAAAAACACAGTTACTAGGAAGAAAATAAGATATAAATGTGTTGGGATTATTGGATTGCTCATTTTATTGTCTATGCATAGCCCTTACTTCTGACTTGCTATAGGCCATCAGATAAAATGTAAAGCAAAAAGAGATCAAGCTACGTAAATGTACAGATAGACAGGCAGCACAAATAGCTAGGTAATGTAGCTAAAAGCAATACTTCTAGACAGAATTATTCCATTGCTGAAACATATAAATGGTGTAGAATGATAAACTTTTGACTAGGTGACCCAAGGTTGATTGGTGGCTTGACAGAGCAGGATAAGAGGATGAGCATACCCATACTTGGGGAAGAAAGTGGGCCCATTTGATCCTGTCTGCTTTTTCCAACATAATCACTACCAGAGGACAGGGATGGTGATATGGGAAAATGTGGCTGTGACCATCCAATATAGCAAAACATGAACAAACTCATAGAGGGGCACAGATGCTCCCTTTGGTGACATAGGTGTCCACTTCACCATCCAGGGTGGTGAGAGTAGGCCATTCACAAAAATATACTCTGATTTCTGCTTGGTGACAGTCATTCTGGACATCTCTGACCCATGTGGATCTAAAGGGAGTTCTTCACCCCTAAGGAATGAATGGGCTAGAATCTAGTTGGAGGTGGCTTGATGGTCAGTAGACAGAGAAGAAAAAGCATGTTAAAAAGAAGAAGAAACACATTGCTCAGTATTGGGTATGTCTGTATCTCTTCATATTTATCCTTTTATCATTTCCTACTTTTGAGTGCAGCATAGGTTATCAGATCATAAAAAGTGCACACTCCCATGTACCATAAGTAAACTTTTTGTTACCCATGTAAATATACAAATGTATTTTAAGACTTCCATACTGTTAGATTTCCTGACTTCTAATAGTAACCTATTCCACTAGCAAGTATTGTTTCAGTCGTATAATTATCCATTCTGCAGGTGTCATTACATTCTGTCTTATATAAAAGACCCTTATCCTGGTTCAAAGGAGTGGTGTTTTAATTATAAGACCAAATTTTGCTATAAAATGATCATTTAAAAATCACCCTTATTGCAAAGCATAACTTACACCTTAACATCCTGTACAGAATTCTGATCAAATTGATATGTTTTAATCTATCACTGTAAAATAAATGTTTAACATTACATATCATTTTGGTACATCATCTATGTACTGATATGAAAAAAATACAAATGTCTATCGGTAGACACAAATAAGACCCTTAACCTGTCTGATTCTCTTGATGATGTTATTGAAAATATAAACCAAAGGTATCTGATAGCTCTATTTCTTATATCAACAATGTGTTATCTTGGTATTATCCCAAACTCTGTCATTTTTCCCGAGCTTTTGGTACCACTTAAATAGTAGAAGAGTCCAGTTTGATGTGTATATCCTGTCTGGCACTGTGCAGCATAGCTTTGCTTTTACTAACATTAAATCTAATGCCTATTTTTCTGGCCTATGTTTCAAGCATGTTCAGATACTTATTTACTGCCACAATGTCAATGATGTTATTTTTTAAAAGCTCCAGTTTTTACACTCATCACCTTATTTCTGACCCAAAAAGCAGATGAAATCAGTGATACAGAAAAGGCAATATTGAATAATATTGGACTTACAGCTGATCCCTGTAAGAATCCAATGTTAGTGCATTTTATTTATTTATTTATTTGATGACTGGGAAAGTCCAAGTAAGCAAGAGCCCTTTTTCAGTGAAGGCCTGGGATGAAAAGCTCCACATCACTACATATTTTTAAAATATAGAACAGGAAATACAGTACATAATATATATCTATATCTATATATATATATATATATATATATATATATATATATATATATATGTATATATATATATATGGATCTAGGACTATTGAACGAAAGTTCAATAGTCCAAATCCACAATAACTGAACGCACTTTAACTCAAGCCCTTTCACCGAAAAAAGCGCTTTCATTAAAGTGCGTTCGAAAAAAAAAATCTTCTTTTATGCAGGGGGGGGCAAGCCCCCCTGCATCCCCCTTCTTTTATATTCTCAGTCAGAGGTCGCACTACAGAGGGGAAAAGGGAATTCTCCCTTAACCGCACCGTAGTGCGACCGGCACAACCAGCATACATAACCAAAAGTGCTGCTTCGGTATGTTCAGTGATTTCTGCTTCGGCAGAAAGTGCCGTCAGGGGATCTGTACAAATCCTATATATATATATATATATATATATATATATATATATATATATATATATATATATATTAAACATAATTAGAGAGTATTTTTGAGTACAACAGAGAAAGAGGTAAACAACTCTTAACAAACAATTTGCTATTTAAAGTATACAGAGCAATACCAGATTAAAAGTTTGAAGAATTCTAAACTACTATGCTAAGATACAATACTATATACAGTAAATGAATGGGTGGAAAGAATGGTATTTGTGGTAACAGTGGGATAGAGAATTGGAAACACAAGTTAGTATGACATAAGAGGAAAGAGAGAGAAAAAGGGAAAACCAGGAGGAGTACGGTTGAGAAACAGGGTGAGGGGGAGTTGTAGGAATTCATGGAGGACCTTTGCAGTGACATCCAGGTGTTGAGTAAGTGTTCTTTGAGGTTTTTTTAAATACTTGTGTGTAAGTTATTTCTTTGATGGATAGGGGAAGCTCATTCTAGGTAAGGCTGGAGAGTAGCTGTATAGGTTTTGGCCAATAGATTTTTTGGCCTTATATATATCTAAGAGATTTTTGTCAGCACTCCTACGGTTTCTGACTGTAGTATAGGGAGAGATGATAGATCAGATGACAGGGTAGAAGGAAGGTTTATAGAGAATGGAATGAATGACAAGTAGTTATGAAAGGAGAAGTTGATTAGGGAACTCTATCCAGTTTAAAATAATCAGGGATTGACAATGATGAGAGTTGGATGGTTGATTAGCAGCAAACCTAGTAATTTTATTATAGGTTCATAGGTTCATAGGTTCGTACTAGGCTATCTGCCCTAGGGCATTTATAAGCCTAGCCAGAGTGTGTGTGGCTTTCACCACCCCTTAGGATGAGAATACTATGCCCATTTAGGGTTTAGTTTACTGTGCCTCTGTCTAGTAGTGACACAGAGATGACCCCCGGGGTAAACCTACGATCTCCCATCCACTCGTCAAGACTTCTCTTGAATAGAGTTAGTGAGGGGCTCTGCCTAACATGGATTGGGATTCTGTTCCAGAGTGTAGGGAGCCTCTGGGTTATGAATCTGTCCCTCCAGCACGTCCTATTTATTTCTGTGTTGATGTTTAAGTCTCTTGCTCTCGTTGCTCTGATGGATTTGGATTTTTTGAGGTGGAGCATGTCCATTAATTCCGGATTGGACATGGCCTTGTACGTTAGGCACAGGTCACCTCTGAGTAGGCGGTATGCGACTGAATAGAGCTGGAGTTTTTTCAGTCGGGCAGCATATGACATATGTTTAAGACCCTTTATCCTTTTAGTGAGGAACTTTTGGGGTCTTTCCAACTGCTGCAGGTGTCAGGTAAGATACATCCCAAATGGGGCATTGTACTCAATCATTGGCCTAATAAGAGATGAGTACAGGGGCACAATGACCTCTCTTGATCTAGATGTGAAACCCTTCATGATAAGGTGGGCAATATAGAAGGTCTTCCTAACCACTTTGGCAATGTGAGTGTCAAATGAGAGGTTACTGTCAACCTGGGTCCCTAGGTCCCTGATTACCTCTTCCAGTTAATGGATTACCACCTATGTGGTAATTTGTGGGTACCTTGTTTTTTCCAAAGGGTATGACTATACATTTTTTGGTGTTAAGCTTAAGGCCATGGCTCTGGCACCAATTATCCATTTCTATGAGTCCTCTCTGAAGGATGTTTGTGTCCGCTGGAGTATCAATTATGGTGCCCAGTTTGCAGTCATCTGTGAACTTTGTCAGCCACAATCCTCCTATGTTTGCCTGTACCTTGGAAAAATAAATGCCAAACAAGAGGGGTCCCAGGACTGAGCCCTGTGGGACACCGCTTGTGACTGGCTTAGAGTCTGACATAGCTCCAGCAACTCTGACCCTGTGGGTTCTGTCCTTGAGCCAGTTTGCAACCCATCTCGTGACATATGGGTTTACATTTAAGCTGGTGAGTTTGTCTATGATGCCCGAGTGTGGTATTGTGTCAAAGGCTTTTGCAAGGTCAAGGTAGGCTGTGTGAACTGCCTTACCTTCATCAATGGCCTTGGTGACAGTTTCAAAAAAGTCGACCAAGTTCAAAAGGCAGGATCTGCCCTTGACAAAGCCAAATTGGGTAGGATCCAATGTTTGTAGGTCCCCGATGTCTTTGTTTATGAGTTCCATAATGATCCTCTCCATAGCTTTGCAGACCAGGCTCGTCAAGCTTATGGGGCAGTAATTTCCAGGGTCCGTAGAAGCACCGCCTTTGTGAAGTGGGACCACTGTTGCCGTACGCCACTCTTTGGGTACGTATCCTGTAGTAAGGCTAAGATTAAACAGCAGCCTTATGTTTGGGTTTAGTTCCTCTTGGAGTTCATGTAGCACACAGCCCGGGACACCGTCCAGTCCCATTGATGCTGTGTTTTTCGCTTTAAAGAGGGCAGCTCTCACCTGGGCATCTGAGATGTTAGGGAGGCTACACTCTGCTGGGATAGTTATTTCTCCTTTTGGGGGGGAGGGGGAGGAGAAATTTGCACTGAACCTATCTGCCAGAATGTTGGCAATGTCAGTGGGTTCAGTGTATTTATTGTCATTTTGGACTAACTCTGAGCATATCTGGGAGTTTCCACCCAGGTTTCTAACATAGCTAAAGAAGGCCTTGTGATTGTCTTTTGTGTCTTTTGCGATTTTTCTTTCAAAGTTGGCCTTGGATGATTTTATGAGTGATCGTAGTTTTTTGCTAGTACTGATCAGAGATGCCTTCCCATTTAGGGATTTTGTTCTGTCATGTAGTAGCTTCCTCCTTCTGTTGTAAAGTTTGTTTATGGCTGGGGTCCACCAGACCGGGCACCTGCCTTTGAGGGAATGGGTCTTGGTTTTATTTGGGATTGCATGATCCATGCATTCTTGAAGGTGCCCGTAGAAGGCATTTGCAAAGGATTCAGCAGTGTGGGTTGTGGTTTCCACTGGCCCAGGGACCTTGAAGGATACCACTTCAGTCTTAAGAAGTGTGAAGTTGGCTTTTGAGAAGTTCTTCACTGTGGTCTTTTGTGCAGGGGTGGGGCGGATGTGGATTTCCAGTGAGATTAATTTATGGTCTGATCTTACCAATGAGGGATATACTTCCGGTGTGGAGCATTTTGTCCCCATGTTTGTGATGATCAGGTCTAGTATATTGTCTCCTCTTGTGGGAATGGTGACTAGTTGTTCCATCACATTTGAGTTTATGAATTCTAGGAACCTTTGGGCTAGGGTGTTTGGGCTTGAGTAATGTTCCCAGTCTATGTTTGGGTAGTTAAAGTCTCCCAGTATGATGGTATTTGGAGAGACATTCATACTCTCCAGTGTCTTCAGGAAGGCTGTGTGAGTTTCCTGAGTTTGAGAGGGTGGTCTGTAGCATGCTACAAATTGTAAGGCAGTTTTGCCTATGGTTAGTTGCACCTGGATGGTCTCCGATGCTTCGTGCGTTGCCACTAACCTGGAGGTGTGGGTATCTTTGATGAATATGGATACTCCCCCTCCTTTTGTAGTTCGGTCCAAGTTTTGGGGCCGGAAAGCATGATATGAGGTAAAACCTGATAGTGCTGGGGTGCTCTCAGGAGCCTTGAACCAGGTTTCAGTCACTGCACAGACATCGATGTTCTCCATACTGAGGAGGGCTTCGAGGGCATGCATCTTGAGGTTTAGACTTCTGGCATTGAGCAGCATTACCCTTATTTTTTTTCCACTTGTGTTTTCTAGGGAGGTAGGTTTGTCATTTGAGCCTTGCCTAAAAAAGGCACTATGGGGGTGGCAAGAGCCTTGGCCAATATCCGGAAGCCCAGGGGTGACAGGTGCAAGCCACTATAGGTGGTTTCCATCTTAGTGAGCAGAGAGGACTGAATACTGCTTAAGATTTGGGGGTCATATAGTAGGCTAGGGAGAAGCAGGGCATGGGCAAGTGTGATTTGAGACCCCTTTGTTAAGGAATTTTTAATTTCTGTACAGTAGTCCTAGTTTTTGGTGAGTTTTTTGATACAGTTGTGAACATGGAAGTCAAATTTAAGTTGGTCATATATGATGGCCCCAAGATGTTTGGTGTGTGTGTTTCTAGATTGATAATACTATTATTGAGTGAAGGTATAGTGAAGGTGGATTTAGAAGGGTTGAGAGATTTTAGTAGTAATAGAAGCAGTTTACTCTTTTTGGGATATAGTATAAATTGGTTGTTGGAGAGACAGTTTTCAATAGAGTTAAAAGAGTTTTGAGTGAGGGTGTGTAGGTCAGAGAGTGTATCAGAGGTAATGATAATAGTGGAGTTATCGGCATACTGGATGAGAGAAGAGTGAGGGCAGAATGTGTGAAGGTCGGGGTTCCTATTATAACAATGAAACGGCTAATGATCGAATGGCCTAAACGCAAAAATGCAGTCCATCGATGTGTTTTTTGTGAGATACAGTGAAGATCAGCAAATTTGCCCTTTCCTCACTGTAGTGTGATCTAGGAGTTGGTATATATAATTAGTGGGGGGTGTGGGGGGGAGCAGTCCCCCACAAAAGCAACTCCGAGGTACAGCATTTTCTACTTTTAGGCCATTCTACAGTTGGTCTTTTCGATGTTATAATATAGACCTGAAGGTCATTGGTAAAGATGTTGAATAGTAAAGGACCAAGGACTGACTCTTGAGGAAGTCCCATAGTGATGGTGAGGAATGGATTGTGTGGAGAGACATTTGATGGATTACAGTGTGTCAGAGAGGTAGCTGGAGAACCAGGAGATGATAGAAGTGGAAAGGTTTAGGCTGAATAGTTTGGAAAGGAGCAGGTGGTGAGAGATAGTATCAAAGGCTTTTGATAGAGCTAGAAATAGGCAGGAAACAAGTTTGTTTTGCTCTCTGGTTAGGGATATTGAGTGAGTAAAGATGATGAGGGCAGTAGAGTACTGTGGTTGGGGTGGAAACCATGTTGGGTGGTGGTGAGTAGGTTTTCGTAGTAGATGGTCCAGTATTTGTGTACACACTTTTCAAGATTTTTTGAGAGTGGGGATAATATGGCTATAGACAAGTAGTTTGATAGGTCTGTGGAATTACCACCCTTGTAATTAGGTATGGTGAAGAATTGTTTCCAAAATGTGGGTACTGTCAATTCAGATAATGTGCGGTTTATAAGGATAGAGATAGGGTGTGCAATGGAGTGTGCAGCTAGTTTAAGGAAGAGTGGAGGAAGTTTATCAACAGAAGGAGAGCAAGGCTTGAGCTTAAGGAGGAGCTTTTTTATGTAGCTAGTGGGAATAGGTTTAAGAGAGAAGGAGTTATTATTGTTAGAGGTGGAGAGAGGGAGGTTAGGTTTGGGGGAATTGGATGTTTGTATTAGTTTACTGATAGTGTTGTGAAATAAGTGTTTAGTATGGTGACTGTTTCTAGAACAGTGTTGTCTGGACAGGGGTTAGGAGATGAGGCATTAACAAGGTTCAGGATTTGGTTGATGTTCCAGAATTTATTGGAGTTACCGAACTGAGTTTCTGGGGTTTAGTATAAATGTTTTTCTTATCATTATTGAGTTGTTTTTTGGTAAGGTTTCTAATTGTTTTATAGGTTTGGAGGTGGGTGGGAGATTTGGTATTAGTCCAGAGTTTCAAGGCTTTGTCTCTTTTATGCATGAGGGAACACGTGGACTGGGATAACCAGGGAGAGCTGAGAGATTTTACTCTTTTGACTCTCGGGGGGTGATAGAGTTGAGTATGTTGAGAAAGACAGAGTTAAAGCTTTGTACACCTTCATTGAGAGGAAGTTAGGAGAGGAAAGTCCAATTAATAGAGGAGAACATGTTATTGAGTAGATCAGGGTGGAAGTTGGAGGAGTTACGGGAGTTTAGAAATTTGGGAAACCTAGGATGGTGAGGAGAAATCTTTGAATGCTAATAGGAGAGTGGTCACTGATAGAGTCTGGAGGAGATATAGAATGATGATAGAGGTCAGGACTGGAAACTAGTATCCAGTTGATTAAAGTATGTGCTTTGATAAGTTTATTGAAGTCTAGGAGTGGAGATTACTTGGGAGCATCCATGTAGGTTGATGAAGGAGCTTGGCGAGTCAGAGGTCAGGGATAGCCAGTTAATGTTCACATCACCTAGAATGGTTGTTTCATTAGGAATGTTGTGGGGAAACCAGGAGAGAGTATATTCTAGAAAAGGAATGTTATCTCCAGGAGGTATGCAGATTGCAGCAATAGTAAGAGTTTTGTATTCATTAAGTTTACAGTTAGTAGCTAAAAGTTCTACAAGGTGAAGTGTAGAAGGGAGGTGGGACAGAGGGGATAGATTCAGGTGGTCAGTGAATATTATGGCAACTTCACCACCTTTTTTATGTGGTCGATCAAGTCTAAGGATATTGTAGCCATGGGGGGTGAATTCATTGTTAGAGATATGGGGTTTGAGCCAGGTTTCTGTGATGGTTATAATGTCAGGCAAATGTAGGGCCATCCAGGCATGTAATTTGCTAATTTTGTTTAGGATACTATGTATATTTATGGAGTATATAGCTAGGTGTTTAATGGCTGAGATTGGGTGATGTGGTGTAGGTTGTGGGGTGGAGTTAGAAAGGCAGGGGCTAGAAAAGGGTCCAGGATTGGGGTGTATATCACCAGAACAGAGTGAGGTCTTGTAAGTGGTATTTGTACTTAAGTCTAGAGGACAATGTGATGTGGGGGGATGATTTAATTTTGGGAAGACGTGAGTTAGAAGTAGGAAGTATTCAGGAAGATATAGTGAATGACGGTGGTTTTGGATGGGTTTGATAAAGTGAGTGGAGGTAGATGGAGAGTGCTGAGGACCTATAGTAGTATGATATGAGGGAAGATAGAGTAAGAGAAGAAGTGTGGAAGAGGAGAGAAGAGTAAGCAACATGTTAGGATGAGGGGATGCAATAATGTTGGGAAGTATGTCGGGAGGATAGGTTAAGAAAGTATGGAATATGAGGGTGTTGATAGAAGAGAGGAAGGGGTGCAAGTTAGTGATTGCATGCAGTTATACAGAGAGGGGTGTAAAGGTACTGGAAGATTGGCGGGGGTGATGTAAGAAAGATAGGTGAAAAGGAGGAGGGGAAAGATGAGAATTTAATTGTTGAGGGGAGGGAGGACAGGGAGGTGCTAGGGGTAGGGGTGAGCACAGGTGGTTACCTATAAATGTAATGAAAGTGGGGTTGAATGAGAATGGGGGTAGGCTGGGGGGGGTGAAGTGAGCCCAAGCAGAATGAGTTGAGCCAAACATCTAGAGAAGCGTCTGTATCTAAAGAAACAATCAGTGGATGCAGTAACAGCTGAGGTAAAAAAGGTGTGTCCAGAGGTCGAAGAAATATGGGAAGAAGTCCATAAAAAGAGTAAATCAGCTATCACAGTTGTAACACAGGCTATCATAGTTGTAGGCAGTGTCAGCAGATTGCTAGCAGAAGACAGGCAGGAGAAAATGGACAGTAGTAAAAAGGAGTGGCCACAGTGGTAATATCCTATGGGAAAACAACATTCAGTAAAATTTAGTACAAGAAGTCTTTATTATGTTATAAGGGATTTTAATTAACAGTCACAACTAGAGTACAGCACAGTGACATCAAAAGGGATAAACGGGAAGAAGGATAATGGGAGGAGGAGAGGTTAAGACACAAGTTAGGAAGGCAAGGGTTCCCTCTACGACTGGCACTAGTAGCATGCTCACTATTGCTTAACAGATTACAGCTACAGACTGTGCGACTAACAATTGAGGCTAGCAACCTACATGCACTTGTTAAGGTAGAGTTTTCACAAAATCTCATTTCCACTGTGATTTTGAGCCTTGTAGTACAATACATTGTTTTCTATTTCTTAACCAGTTCAATATCCATTTTATGATATATTGATTTACACCAAAGTTATTTATGGTGTATTTGTTTATGCTGTATACAGTAAATATATTGGATATATGCAGATATACAACTGCACATTGTTTTCTTTGATCCAAGAATGAAGAGAGCTTATCATATAATTTATGGAATCAACAACAGCACAATACAAAATGTAACTGAGAAACCACCAAAACAGAAAAAAAAAAAATGCCACCAGTCCAATAACTATAATGCACACACTGGAAAATTAATTACACTGAGCATTTTTTTTTTGTTAAAAATAGAACTTCATCAGTAGCATGCTTCTATTTAAGCAGGGCACCACCAATAAACTGATTCATCAAACAATTAAATGCACTATTAATGAAGTAATTAGAAAGTTCATCCTTAAAGAAATATTCATAGAGCAAATGGTAAAACTAGTAAACAAATCTGCCAGCATGCATCCACAATAAAAAATATATGTGCATATATGTACGTGTGTGTTTATTGTGCCTGTATTGTATATAAATCTATGTCAAATTTAACAATTAACAATAAATGAAATTAATAATAATGAATGCAATTTATCATTTGAATAACAAAAAATGTTGAGAAAAACAATAAGTAAACATGTGAAACTGCCACAACTACCTTATAAATGACGGGGTCTCTATTTAAGCACACTAGAAATTGATATAACATAATTTATTCTTGGAAGGACAGAAGAGTTCAATCTAATCTGCCAATTTAAATCACAAGCCTCCAATAAAGTGTTTACATCACCATCCCTAGGGGTAAATTACATATGGTCAACTAAAAATGACAAACTTTTTGAATTAGTACAATTTAAAATGTGTCTACAAAGTGCATTGGAAATCTTAATTTTTCTAACATTTTAACAGTGCTCTCTAATTCTATCCTTCAATTTTCTTGCAGCTTTCCCTACATAAAAGGCAGGGCAGGAAACACAGGGTGGCAATATACACCACTTTAGAGGTCTCAGAATTACCCCTGCATGGGAAAGGTATAGTCCTGTCTGACCCTTCGATGGTAGCATAAGGCCTTTCATGAATAAACCGACACTATTTACATCAACCACATTTGGCCATGTTGCAGAGTTTGCCTGTAGAAAAAGTCAACTCAGCTTCAAACAAATTTTTCAAATTTCTACTGCTACTAAAAACAACTTTTGGAAAACTGCCAATTTATCCTTTAACTCGTCAGAAAATGACAAGTTCGAATTGTCCCAGATAATGTTAACGTATCGTAAGGTGTCATTTGCAAAGGGGCAAACAAACAACACATTTTTTGGTCACTGTAAAAATTACATTTGTAAGCAGTCAATATAGGCTTGTCACAAGTATCTTTACACAAAAGGGGATGGAATTTAGATGTTCTCCCCCCAAGTATTTCATCCTTAATTTCTCTCACTAGATCACAAGGATAGTCCTGTTCCCTAAATAATCTATTCAAAAAATCTAATTCAATAACAAAATTCTCATCCACATTTATTAGATGAGACAAATGAACTATTTGGCCCTTGACTATACATTTTTTGTGGAACTAGGGATCACAACTCTCAAAATGTAAGTATGAAATGGAAAGATTTTTCCATGTTGGAGTAAATGGGAGCACAAGAGGTGTCCACAGCTACACCAGATACCTAGTGGAAGTACTCACCTTCAAAGTATATAAAATTGTTATTTAAACCAAATCTAATTCAATCAATTTAAACTGAGACTCTGAAAAAAATGTTGTGAATTCTACACTGTTTAGCCAAAACAGCCAAAAAAAATTAAATACCTGATAAATGGGGTATAACCATAAATTAATTAATTACATCCACAGTAAGAAAATAAAAATTGTTGTTAAGAGGACATCATTTAATTTTTCCAAGTTTCCAGAAATCTCTCAAAATGTAACTTTTAGACTCCAATAATTTTTTTATACAGCAAATCAATGTAAATAGCTAATGGTTCTGTCTTGGATTTTCTGGCTGCTACTATAGGATGGAAAGGCAGGTCTAAAGGGTCCTTGTGAATTTTAGGTATTCCAAACAAGGAAGGAATAACTGGGGTATCCACTTTAAGGAAGTTATAAGTTTGGCTGTCCAAATTTATAATAGTAACTCAAACAAAGCTGAATCAATTGGAAGGGTGGCCTAATGGTTAAGGTGCTTGCCTTACAAGCACAAGGTGCAGGGTTTGAGTCTCACAAGGGATAATTGATTAGGCTTAAAATGGCTCGCAAGGGCAGTTAGCTTAGTACTAATCTATGAACCTATACATACTGTAGACACTCGACTGTAAGTTGTCTCATTTGCCAATACATGAGACATTTTGAGAAAGTAATCAAAAGACTCCATGATCACAATGCCCAAACCCTTTTCAGCTTTCATAACCATCAGAGTTCTGTCACCCATTACTGATAACAGAGCCTCCCTCTCTAGAGAAGTTAGACTGGATGGCACTGGTCTAGGGTGGGTCTATATCACATAGTCGAAGTTTTATAACTTTGAACACATAATGTTTGAACCATTATGTTCGAAGTTACAAAACTTCAACTATGGATAAAAAAAAAAAACAATGGAAAACAAAATAAACTGTTTTAAGCAGGGAGGCAAACCCCCCCTTGCACCCCCACACCCCCTGCTACTTAAATATACCAACTCTGAGATCACACCCCATTGAACAAAATAGAAACCTCCGCTTATGGAGATTTCCATTCAAACACTCAAACTTTTACAAATTTGAACTTATGGTCTCGACCATATGAGGTTCGGACTTGTAAAAGTTTGACTGCGTCATAGGAACCCATCTAGGGTTAGTGTAGGCAGAACTAAAACCATGTTTACATAATCTCGCAAGAGCAGCTACAGTAGGGTTCACTGCATGTATAAAAGTACTTTTAAGTTTAGGTTTTATCGTAGCTAAGTATTCTAAAGATGGAACCTGTTTTTGAATTAAACAGGTTGAGTAGATGTTTATGTAACCCTGAATTATTTTGAATTAACCCTTTAGGATATCACCAAATATGTAACCTCTTTGGGACAAAGGCAGCATACACACTCTAATAAGTGGGTGAAATTCATTTTCTAGTGTGTACCTTAAAGTTCTTGGACCTGTGGCTTTTTTCTGCATTGGTGATTTTTCAATTACATCTTGTCCTGAAATTTGTTTTGACAAGTGAAAGCTGATCTATCCTCAACAAAATTATGTTGAGTATTGACAGTATTTGTTGTTCTACATAAAAAGTTGAAGTAAACACCTCTCAAAACATTTCTCAGTTACAGATGTTAAACTTATCGATATGTAACTTAATAAATAACACTTATTACCTCTTCCATTTCATATGTACAACACAGTGTGTAAGAAATCCATTAAACATTTGTTCTACTGTAGTCACTGCTTCATCAGAGATAGTCTTGATAAGATATCCTTATGTATTATTTGGACAAGTTGAACAGAGTGTCTTTGTTACAAAACTTAATGAGAGAGAGTCTTACATCTTATTTTGTAATTAGTAGACACTGAAATGTCATGTGCCCACTGTTACGTTATTATCTGAATATTTGTCTACAAAATATGTGTTAAATAGTTCTGCCATTTCTACTGCTGACAATATCAATCTACCCCTAATATGTACTGGATCAATTGTAAGAAGGGTGCGTTTAGAGGAATTTACATATATAAAAAATTACATATATAAAATGTTAATTTCTTATCAGTACAGTGTATTAGAGCTTGGTCACATTGCTTTTTTATCTCTTCACTACAAGGTATGTTTCCTAGTAATTGCATTCAAGCATTTTTGGTAAAATAAGTCTTGTGTTTTTTTTTTTTTTTATAGCACATATATAACTTCTACTCCTTACTTAATTACCTTTTCAAGCTTTTATCCCACCATGTCTTTTCCAATTGTTTTACACTGTCAAAGCAAGCATAACTTTTTAGTTCTCTTTCCAAAACTTCTCCATCCAATTCCTTATTGTTGAAATATGTAACATACTTTTTCTGTATGATCAGATGAATTTAACAGGCACATACTCTCCATGTGTTTAACTAAATTCTCTATATTACAGCACATTGGGTGTAAGATGTTCATCATATGGGTAGGACTTTGAACACGTTAGATAAAGTTTTGTGAATTCAGAAAGCTGAGAAGCAAGTTTCCTCTTTAACACTTTGAGTACAAGATTAACTAGTTAATTTTTGGGTAGGTAAAGTCTTCAAGCAATGCTGTAAAGGTTTTATTTAGAATCTCTCCTAATTTGATCAAATAAGTATCCCATTCAGTATTGTTCATACTAGGTGTTGTGTATGTTAAAACAATGCAACACGTACCACAGGTGGCGACATCAGTCAGGCTGCAGTCAGTAATGCTATTTCTCTATCTCTGTGCTCCTGATAGTTATCTAGTACAAGTAACATGACACCATCAGCACCCCCTCTGTTAACTCTTTTAGTCGTACATTTCTTAAACCCTTTAAATGACTAATTTTCAATTCCTAAATCTCTGTAATTACCATAATATTGAAGCTATTGTGTTCAGTTAAAAAGTCCAAGTTTGCCTGTTTCCTTCTTAAACCTTGAATATGGGGGTAAAACATTTCAGTTACCACTTAGACTTACTTACATTTTTATAGTTGGCAACTGTGATAAAAAAATAAAAAATTAAATAAAATCTCCACTTAGGGATTTTGCCAGAAGTTAATTTCCTGCTCTGCTGAAATGTAATGTTATCCTTTAAAAACAACAAAGCATCAGTTATCATAGATTCCTCTAGAGTTATGACTCGACAGCCCTTAAATTATTCTTATCTATGTAACTAGGTAATAGTTTTGCCTCTGTGAGTAAATAATCATCAAACTCTAAACATGGGGTGAAGCTAGCCATGACATGGAGTAGACGTACCTTTAGAAGCTTTGGTGAAAATGGTAGTTTAGTCACTTTGTTCGTTATAAAAATGTCTATGCAAGTCTCCTGTGGTACTAAAAAAAGATAAGTTTACACTGTCTTATATGTGGCCAATTCACACGTCTGATAGAAGATGGTTGAGCAAATTTTCAATCCACAATTAATCATAATTAACTCAAAAATGTATTAACAGATCTGGTCTCTAAGATACTGGAAAAGACAGGCATGGATAAGACCAAAGCAAATGAGTGTCACCAAATAGTGGAAACATGGACAGCCAAAATTTCATTCTTAGAATCAACACTGAATATTCAAGCTGAACTATTACAGGAAACATGTCTCTGTAAACTCTCACACTACTGTAATCTAAATACTACAAGATAAGCTGACAGACCTTGAGAATCACATGTGAAGAAATAACTTAAGGTTAGCAGGTCAACCAGAAAATATAGAAAATGGAGATTTAGTGTCTCTTTTGTCTGATCATTTGCCTGCAGCAATAGATTTAACTTTATTTCATAAGTTAATGATACTATGTATAGAGAGTTTTAAGTCTATGGGTCCAAGTAACAGATTCTCAACTGTGCACATTATATTTAAGTATTTAACTTTTTAGATAAAGAAGCTCTTTTACAGGCAGCTGAAAAAAAAAATAAATTAGATATTCCAGTTGACGTGTCATAGGGCTTCTTCGATACAAGAACTTTCCCCGGCAACCCTCTACAAATGCAAAGCCTTCAAGGAAGAGCATTGACTATGTTACAAAAATGACATTCATATTTTTTAAACTACCCAGTGTTGCTGCAGACTAAGTGGCAAAAAAAAAGTTTCTGGTAATGATACTGTCCTGTGGGAGTTAACAAAGTTTGCTAGCTTTCAGGTGGGAGTGGTGCTAAAACCTGTATCAGGAATTGCAACTGAAGTGCCATGTTTAAGAGATCTGTGACTGTGTAAAGTAATAGTCATGAATACTTGTTTCCTGAGTTTTTGTATTCTCTTTTTATCAGTTTTAATGTGTTGATTATCACCAAATGTATGAGGCCTGGACAGCCCTCAAAAAGGTCATATTCTTTAAAATCTAATATTAAAGACACTGTTATTTGTTTGCTGGAATTAAGGATCACAAATAAACATGCTAGAGTGATTAGTAATTATAGTATGTAGCTTGAACCAGAGGTCCAAAGCAGGATTGTTGATAGGGGTTAAACATTCCTTGGAGTCGCAACTTGTAGCTAAATGGGTTGACAAAGAAAGAACGGGACTTTGGTTTATGTTTGCTACTCAACAAGGATTTTTAAGAATTAGATGCCATTATGGCCTTAATAGCGATCAACCAAACCGTTTTGCAAACTACTTTCTGGAACTAAGCAGCGGTACCTTTGTTGTTTGCAGGGGACTTCAACACCATATTAGATCCAACTAGAGATACGAGTGTCACTGTAGTCTGAAAACATATGCAATCCAAGTACACAATTAAGGAATGTTCACAGAGAGGACTAGTTGATATATGGTGCCTTCAAAACCCCTTACAAAATGAATACACATTTATTACACTTCCTGGAGAGCTTGTGAGTAAACTAGACTACTGGGTAACATCTCAGATGAGAGAGCAAAAAAAAAAAATAGTTTCATTATCCATTGTTAGCATGCTATTTGTGGATCATGCTGCAGTATGGCTATTTAAAAAGATAAAAGCAGAGAGGTTTCTATTCAGTTATGGAGAAAGGACCTACTCATTCTTTTTAAATCTGACCTCCACAGTAATACAAAAATAGGGGTGCAAAAATTTCTAATAGATAACTCATTAAATGACATGCCTGTAGGTGTGTAGTAGGACTCCCTTAAATTTCATATTTACTCTTTATGCAAATGGACTAAAGCTCAAATATATAAGAATATGAATGCAGAAATTGTAAAATTGCAAACTAAAGTAGAAACTTTATTTCAGCAATGTAAAGCAACCAAATTTAAAAGTACTCCTATACTAAAACAATGCAAACTGTGTCATGAATACTCGGCCTTATTAAAGGAAAAATCTGCCCTCTCCTACAGTTTAAGTCAATCCTTAGGTTTCTTTTCTCCCCACAATATGATTCCAGTATTTTTAGGTATCAGAAATCTGCTTGTACTTTTTAAAACTTTAATTTCCAAGGCTTGGAATCAAAGGAAGGGAAGGCTCATCTACTTTAATTTAAGCTTAAATTCTCATATAATTTGCAAAGGAATTTCTTTCTGACTGCATGACATACCACAGACACAAATCAATCTGTAGTTTACCATGTCAAGTACGGCTGTCAGTGTTAGATGGAAAATTAATCCTGCTAATCTCAGAAACAAAGCAGCTGCTATAAAAAAAGACAGAAAGTTGTGAAACTGTTTTCTACTGTTTTTATTGCAGAGATGAGGACAACTTAACACTCCTCTTTGACAGCAAAACAAAGCAATTAGATCAGTCAAGGATTTAAAGGCAGTTGCTACCTCTTCTGACAAATTTACATAAGCAGCAACATAGTATTGAAATGCTAAGCTTTAAATGTTGGTTATTTATAATAGGTTATGTTAAGATAACTTAAATGTAGTAGCAAAGATTTCTGTGACATATGAAAGTTAGACAATATAATTTCTATAAACACATTTGCCATTTTCAAGTCCCCCCCTCCCACACATACACACAGGACAGAACTGCAGAAAGAGAGACAAGTGGCAATCCAATCAATTAGGTGTACTGATAATGTTCATAAAAAGGTTGTTTATGCTTTTTTGTGGCATCCATTAAGAGGGGGATGCATATCTGGTACACAGAGATGCATGGTAAGAGATTTACACTGACTTTGACTAAGTCCTTCCAGTGGTAGAGGGATGAGCATTTTATAGTTTACAAAGGAAATATGACCATTGATGGCAATCAGAATATAGAGCAGAATTTACTTTAGCATGCATTTACTATGTGTCCTTACATTAAAAACATTAAGAAAAGGAAATCAGAAGCACTTAACTATGTTTAAATGCACACAGACAGACACAGTCAGACGTGCATTTAACACAGTGCTATATCCCACATATAGTATTGTACATTCTACAAACATTGTTACACACACACACACACACACACACACACACACACACACACACACACACACACACTCACACAAATACAGTTACACAGAATTTCCATTTAGATTTGTTTTTATTTAAAGGACATAAAGAACACACACAGGCATATAATCTACTTCTCCATTATATACACACACACACCTGTATGTTTTTGCATACATATACTTTATACACACACACATATATATATATATATATATATATATATATATATATATATATATATATATATATATATGTTTGTGTCTTTCAGCTTTTCCCGGTTAGGGGTCGCCACAGTGTAACTCCGGTCCGCTAATGATTGACAGTTGATTTTTAAGTACTGGCTTGCCAGGCCTGACGCACAACCTTCAAAGAAGGTACGCCCATTCACGCATGTCTCCACACAGAAGGCGCTCTAGCTGAGAAGCGAACCGGACAGCACTGTGAGGCGACAATGCTACCACAGCACCACCACCGCAGGTTATATATATATATATATGTATATATATATATATATATATATATATATATATATATATGTGTGTGTGTGTATATATCTATCTATATATATATATATATATATATATATATATATATATATATATATATATATATATATATATATATCCATATATATATATACCTATATAACATATACACAAGCGTATGCACATACGAGATATATATATATATATATATATATATATATATATATATATATATATATATATATATATATATATATATACACATACATATATATATATATATATATATATATATATATATATATATATATATATATATATATATATATATATATATATATATCTATATATATATATATATATATATATATATGTGTGTGTGTGTGTGTGTGTGTATGTGTTTATATGTGTGCTCTCTCTCTCTCTCTCTCTCTCTCTATATATATATATATATATATATATATATATATATAGATGTGTGTGTGTGTGTGTGTGTGTGTGTGTGTGTGTGTGTGTGTGTGTGTGTGTGTGTGTGCAGTATGGGTATGGGTGCATGCAATTTCTTATTTTGTGCTTAATGTTTTACTATTTCACTGTCACACATTGGCTATGCAATCTTTGTCAGTGTCTTTATGTCAGTTTTTATCTTTGTATTGTTAAGGGCATTTCTTACTAGTTATTATATTTGCCAGTGTAGCCTGAGTCATGGATGAAAAGTGTCGTAGGACTAGTTCACTTTCCTGGTTACTAAACTGTAAATAAATATGAAATAGAAAAAAAGGGTGTGAGCATGACAGAAATAATTAAAGATCTAGTAGAGCATATTTTTAACTCTGCATCATTCATGAGAGAGAATAAGGTTCCCACTGAAGGCTTTGGGAAGCAGCAGACAGAATGACTTTGGAGTCCTACTACTTGTCACCCTTACATGATATAGCAAAGATCATTTACTGCATTGAGAGTTTTTCCACCTCAGTACGAGAGTGTGGGGGAAGGTCTGTCATCAATTCTTTTAAAATTACAAAATAATCCTGTTACAAAAGCCTGCTATTTACCTACTTTCTTTGGCTGAAAGTAGCTGACAGCTATTTATAGCCTAGAACAGGCTCTGACAGACACATAAATGAGGCTCAGTCAGGGAAACATAGAAGTTGCTCTGTTACAGAAGGTGCATTAGAAGACAGTGCTTCACAGTCCTGCCATTCTATCTTAATGGCATGAGAAAACGACACCACTTCCTTAGGTTTATCATTACTTATATAAAGAGGACCTGAAATGTATTCTGGGAAGAAGGAATAAAATCAAGAAAACAAGATCACATTGCCAAGGCAGGCTCCATCAGCCGCCATTTTTGAGAGAAACCCGTTAAAATTGTAAAAGAAACACTTGGAGTGATTTTGAGGCATTAAATTACTTCAGAAAATAAAGATACAATGAAAAAAACATGTTTTTTTGAGTTCTAAGGTGGAGCTCTCCTTTAAATATAGAGCTTAGTCAAAGCCCTGGTAAATTACTAGCCCATAAGTTAAAAGAAAGAAGATATAAAATGCAAAAATCTAAACTATTTTCCACCACTAAAAGAGAGTCAGTAACAGACAAGAAAGAGGTATGAAACCTTTTAAAGATGTTTTTCAACAACTATATTTTGGTAAAATGGTTACAGACAAATAATAGTTACAAAAAGTACAGGTGTTTATTTTCCACCAACATTTGCCAAAGTTAACACCCCAACAGGAACAAGTATTACCAGCCCCTATATAATCCAGTTAATCAAGATGGTCTTGAAAGCTTCCTCTAATGGAAAATCCCCAGGAATTAATTTTGAATTATATAAAGTTCTTAAGTAACAAGTACTACAACCTCTTACCTACCTGTTTTTGTTTTTTTCAGAAAGGTGAAGATGTTAATGATTCTTCTATGGGATCTATTTAAACTGTTTTACAGAAACTCAATAAAGATTCCACAGTCTTGAGTAGTTACAGACCTAAATCTTTGTTTACTACAGCCCATAAAATTTACTGTAGAATTTTAGCTAAAAGATTAAAATATATTCTATGACAGGTTATTCTTAAAACCCAAGCATGATAAGTTAAAGGGAGGTTTAACTCTGACCATCTAAGAATTTTAAAGCATGTATGCCCAAGGTATAGCCAAAATCGCTAATCCATTATGAGTAATGATTATAGATTTTGAAAAAAAAACATTCAGATTGATCATACAGGAATATGTTTGGGAAGTTATAAAATTCATGCTTTGCCTCAAGCAATTTATAGCAGCCCACAGCAGTTATATTTCTCCCCATTGTCACAAATATTAGCAAAAGAATTACTTTCTGAGAGCATTGGAATAACTAAGAGGACTAGAGAAGGTTATCCACTACCTATTGCCCTCTTTTTATTAGCAAATAATGCAGTTAATTGTGCCTTAAGCCTATTTCTTTCTATTTTAAGTTGGATGCTGCCTGGCGTTCAAACCAGTGCTAAGCAGTTTACAGATGACTGCATAATTTTAAACTCAACATCTATTAACCAATATACCAAAAACACTGGAAATGTTGAACATCTTTACATAAATATCTGCCTTAAAATATAATGCTACTGAACCTGAACTGATACCTTTTTAACACTGACACTTCTGCTCTAAAGGATAAAAAATAAATAAACATATTGCTTCCTTGGGTTACAAGCTTGCCCAGATGCTTAGGGATATTACTGCATTCCAATTCCGCTAAAATGTAATTAAATACAAAAAGAACCTGGAAAATGTGATATGTGTGTCCACGACTGGAAGAAATCACACCCTTTGCTAGTAGGAAGTATAACAGCAGTCAGAATATTTGTGGTGCTACCATTACTTTATCTCTTTAGGCCGATTCCAATTAGTGATCTCAATAGTTGTCATTCAGAATTGTCCACTTTGCTAAATCATTATATTTGGGATAACAACTGATGTAGAATTTTAAAATGCGCTCTTCCTCATCCACCTAAACTTCTTGGTTTAGGAATCCCACATTGGTTATAGTTCTGGAAGGCATTTACACTTCATCAATTATTCCAAAAATATCAGGCCAGCCTTCCAATATGGGTAAACTTAGAAAGTAAAATATCAAACAGCACAACACCCTGGGCTTTAAGTTAGTATGAAGCCTTTTTACCTATTTCTACCTATCATTCTTACCTATCATCTTACTCTACTCATGCCATTAATGTCTACGACATATAACTACATCCCTCCATACTCCTCACACCATATACTACCACCTATCCATGCATCCTTCTAAATCCCAAATGTGCCACTACTGCATCTTCTGTCACTATCATTTCACACTATATTCACACACACAACCTGCTATCGCAAGTATCTCTCCCACTGCTACTTACCTACACCTACCACGCAATACTTAAACCAGAATACCACAACACATTCTCTAATATCTCCTGCAGCCTAAATGATATCAATTACATAAGCACCTTGAAATGCAAGCAAGCCGCACATGATCTGTCATTATCCAAAATCATCAATAAACAAAACCACAGATATAAGTGGCTCTTCGATAGCCACATTATTAACTGTACAATAATATTGGGAGGGGGATATACATCCCAATCCCAGACCCACTTATCTAATCCCAGCCCCACCAAACTCGTCCCCACACATTCCAAGATGTCAGCAAGTTACCTCTCTGACCATCTACACATAAGCTACTACTCGGTAACCTAAGAAGTCTGTATAAAAAAAATCACAGAACTTAATGCCTGTATACCCTACTACTCCCCTGATCCCTGCATAGCTACAGAAACCTGCTAAAATAAAATTACCAAAGATACAGACAGAAATACCCACCAGGTTATAATATTTTCAGACTAGACAGAACCAGCAATAAAGAGTGTGGAGTCACTGTTTTCCACAGAAATTATGTAGCTCTCTTCACTTACCATGATACTATACCTACGTTCAATAATGCTGAACTTCTTATCTCACCCCTCACACTGAATACTCACAAAGCTCTAGCCATCATAGGTCTATAATAACACCTGGTAACAACATTCCCATGCTGCAAGACATCTCCTGGATCTCAGCCAACATAAGACTGAAAACCATCTTGCTAGGAGATGTCAACATAGACTGGCAGAAGACAGCCCTGAAAAACTCTACAAATTTAGGTCAGCTACATGGTTTCTCTCAAATGATCAAAACTTCAACTAGAATTAACAAGACCACAACTAAATAATTCATCCTAGACTGAATTCTAACATCCAGCCTAAACAGTGTTGTCTAAGCCTATCGAATAGCCTAAGAGACCACCAGCTAAGCTACATAATCAGACACCCCAAATAGTGCAACAAGGTTCAGCACTATAATAAATGTCAGAAAATGTAGTAACTTCAATAAAGAAACATTTACTTCCAGCCTGGACCAGATTAACTGGGCTCCACTTAAAACTCTTCCTCAAGATGTAACAGTAGATACATTTAATATAATATTTCTAAATATCCTGATAGTGCAAGCACCATTAGGAATTAAAAGAGTTAAGAACAAACCAGTCCATTGGTTTAATAAAAAAACAAAGCAACCTATGCAACTTAGAGATAAAGCCTGAAAGTCATGCCTACAAGCTAAGTCTGAAACATTCCTAAAACAATACAGGCAGTTAAGGAACTGTAGCAAACAAATGAAACAGGACAAAAAAAAGCTTAATATAGCAACACCCAAAATTTTGAAACTCAATAAATACATTGCTCGATCCTAGAAAATCAACCCCAACCCAGTCCATGCCCAACCAGTAACTCCCAAAGGGTTGCTTTACAGTTTAACTCACATTTTATAAATACAGTAACCTCCCAACTACAAAATAAAACTACAACAAATCCAGCCACCCCTCTCTAATCATTGAAGCCACAACAGACCGCCACACTCACTCAATTGCCAACATCTACAATGAAAAAAAATACATACATACCCTTAAGTCACAACCACTTTCCCTGATCAGCTTCCATATTAATACCTCAAACTCACTGCAGATAGCCTTGCATATCTTGTCTCATGTCTAATAAACTGTCTATCCAAGAAAAATATGTCCCCACAATATGGAAAAAGACCCATATAATATCCCTCCATATAGGCTGCTGATCAATCAAGCTCACAAACTATAGATCAATCACCATGATCTCAGCCTTATCTAAAATCTCAGTAAAGTCTAATCTATTTCCTTTAAACTTATTGCATATATTAATTCTTATAACCTCCTCTCATTATCGCAGCATGTTTTTTAGATCCAGTTACAGTACATTCATTGCTCTTTTAAAGTTCACAGATATAATAAATCACAATAGAAATTCAAGTGTTCTAACCTCAGACATATTATGGATCTATCCAAGGCATTTGACAAAGTCAGTCAGCAGTTTCCTAAATAAACTCTATTCTTATGGGGTATCTGCCTGCTCACTTAACTGGTTTCTTAGTTACATTAAACCCGTTATAGAGTACAATGCCCCTTTTGGTACGTACCTCACAAGACATCTACAACAACTGAAAAGGCCGCAGAAATACCTCACAAAGAGGATTACTGGCCTCAAACAGATGACCTACACAGACCGTCTAAAAAAGCTGCAGCTTTACTCCATCACATATAGCATACTCAGAGGCGATCTCTCCCTAACACACAAAGCTATGTCAAACCCAAAGCTTTTGGATATGCTCTACTTAAAGAAATCCCAATCCCTCCGAGCTACACACTCTAGGGGCCTAAACCTTGTCACCACAATAAACAGAACATGCTGGAGGGATAGATTTCTGTCCTAGAGACTTCCCATACTCTGGAACAAACTACCTATCTATATCAAACAAAGCTCCTCATTAGCACTCTTCAAGAAAAATCTTGATGATTGGATGGGAGATAGGAAATTCACCCCGGGGATCACTTCTGGTGCTGTGCTCAACAGTGGCACAGGAAAATAATTTTCTTGGGTGGTGAAAGCCAGGGTACCTTTTGGCTGGGCTTATATAGGCCCTAGGGCCAATAGCCTAGTACCTACCTATGAACCTATGAACCTCACTAATAGGTCCCATGCAGTGAAATGGCAGGATGATTTCTTCTCGTTCCTTCCATCCTAAAACCATTACTGTTGAACTTGTTTATTAATAACTTAAACACAGCAGTTAAAGAGCCCCCATAGTACAATATGCAGATGACTTCACTGTAATATACTGTATGCTGCTAGGACACTACCCATGCTTCAAACATTCACTCAGAAGTCCTTTTCCTCCATAGAAGCTTGGCTTGACAACTTGCAACTTCTGAATCAAAAAAAAAAAAAGAGAAAAAAAGAAACTTGTACTGTTCACCCCAACTATCTCTTCTCCCAAAATAATTGGTTGGGAGGTTGGCATAATGGTTAAGGTGTTTACCACATAAACACAAGGTGTAAGGTTTGATTCTCATATTGGGTAATTGGCTAAGCTTAAAATGGCCCTCAGGGGCAGTTAGCCTAGTATGAATCTATATGTGAGAAACAGCATTCCTCCTAACTAAAGATTGTTGGAAGTATCTTTATTTAGCTGGAGTGCTTATTTGACTTGCTTCTGCCTGACTATTGCTGATTTCTGCCTGCATTTGATTTTGAATTGAAGTTTTTCATTTAAGGTTTTGTTACTTCTATTTTTTACCTTTTTCTTATATTACATTTGTATGGGGTTAAGTATATTTGTTCTGTGGAGTTTTAAGAGGTCTTGGCTATGGTCAGTTAGAAAAGTTAGAAAAGAATTACTTTGCAGACAGTGAATAGCATCCAATTAATTGATGAGAGGAGCTGAGAAACAGCAAGTTATCCCTGTGGTAACTTTTCTGACACCTACTGCTTAAAACCCAAAAAGCCAGAAGGATCATGAGGCCCCACTTTCATGGTCTGTATTCATATTGAAAATCAAGACCAAACGAGCTTTTGGCCTTCTGCTCCATGGAAGGTTTCTGTCCTTCCTGAGCTCACCTTAGGACACCTGCATTACTCTTTGACAGATGTACTGCCCTAGTCAAACTCCCCACCTGACACTGTTCCCAGAATGGGTAGCGCCCGGACAACCGGGCGCTTGGAGCCAGAAGGGAGAACCCAGCTGGGACTCACCTCGCCCCTTGCCTGACCAGGTAAGTGAAAAAACTGTAAGAGTTTAGCTCTTTTACTAGAAAATTTTGGAAGTATCTTTATTTAACTGGAGTGCTTATTTGACTAGCTTCTGCCTGACTATTGCTGATCTCTGTCTTCATTTGATTTTGAATTGAAGCTTTTTCTATTTTTTTTATCCTTTTGTTATATTGCATTTGTTTTGTTTTATGTATTTTTGTTCCATTGGAATTAGTGGCTTTTGAGTTTAGTCTGATTTTGGACACTCCTCCCAGTCCCATCTCATCAACTCATTCTACTAAGTACAGAGAGATCAGTTGGGAATGCCCACCCCCTTACTCTCTTAAACTTGAACTATCTTCAGTTTCATCCCTTCTCACTTACTAAACAAAAAAAAAAACTTTATTCAGCTGCTTTTACTGTATCTGTTATTCTTTCTACTTTACTACTTTATTTTACTTTTTGCTGCTTGCTCTTAAAAGTGTTCTGTTGCATTTATTACTGCTTTTTAGTAGCCTGGTTCAATTGTAACTGTTATTCTAAGCTTCTTAGTGTTGATTTAAGCACTTGAGCTTCAAACTAGTTATCATACATAAGGAAGGTTTGTAGTCTACACTCTTGTGGCAGGAGAGGTGGCGTGCCTCCTTCTACGTTGGGAATTTCTGGTTGAAGGCTTATTGTGTCTGTTATTCTAAGTGTCTTTGTTCTGGTTTAAGCTCAATTAACTGGAGTTATTCTGTGTTTTTCATCTTTTGCCAGAAGTCCAGAGTATTTCTGCTTGAATCCAAGCCATCCAAAGCTAAGAACAAGAAATTAAGCTTATTTTGAGTTTGATCTGGACTTTTTCATCTGTATTTGACTGTTTTACTGCATTGGGTTATGCCTTTTTGCCTGTTATGACTGTTTTGACTGCTTATTACCTGCACTTGCTTTGCACTGAAATATTACTTAGTTAGCATAGACTAGATCTGGGCTTGCTGAGTCTAGCCTGTTTTCATACACTTGAACTCACATCCAGCCATCTTACTTTAATAAGGACTCCCCTGCATCTTGCAGCAGAAGAATGTGGATATATAGCCTTGTCTAAGCTTGGGATTGCTGGAGGAAGATCATTGTGTGATTTCCTATTAGCAGACTAGTTTAAGACTGTTTACTTTTGACTGTATATAAGCCTCGCATTTCAGTGTAGCTGTGCACTGCACAACAGGGGTTACTGGTGCCTTGTATAGATGCAAATGCCTAGGAATTATTTTTTTCCGTAGATACCAGTCAGTGAAACCCTCCCAGATTCCTGTTGCTCTGTGGGCTATGCAGCTGCATACTTCTGCACCTCAAGCAACTCAGCTGAGCACTGAGTAACGTTCCTCCACTTTCCATCCTGATCTTCTTTAGAATAAGCTCCCTTGTTAATTCCAGAGCAACAGCTGATCTAATTTACCCTCTCAGAAATTAGTACTTAAGAATTACCTGCTACTATGGACAGTCGGTTTTCCAACATTTCTCCAGCCAGCTTGATTGACATGGGCATCTTGAGACAATGTAGCAATTGCCTCATGCATATTTACAAACACTTCTCATAAAGCAAACAAATGCAATATGTGAGAGATGTAACTATACCATGAAACTAGAATTAGTCCACTCATATAATAATAAATAAGACATCAAACAAGTTGTCAGCACATACACCTCCCACTTACACAAGATAAGGTCAAGACACATAAACCCACATATGTGGAGGTACTGACTAAGTACAAACAACCTACACATACTGGTACATGAACAGAATCCATCACTCTACAGAACAAGAGACATTATCAGTGTTTCAACAATTAAGCACCTAAAGCAAAACACCTCAAAACCTAATGCCCTAGTCATAGGTGACTACAAAGTGAGACACACAGATGTCCCCCTCACCAGGCTGGACAAGGAGAAGGTCATGGTCAGCTGCCTGTCAGGTGGGAGGATCCATCAAATCACACACGCACTCGTCAGTCAGCAACAATTACTGTTATGACTCTGTCATAGTACATGTTGGAGTGAATGACTTGAAACATACCTCTCTGGACTATATGAAGTGAGACATGACTGAAAGCTCAGATTATGTGTCCCAGGCAGGTATCTCCTTAGCCCTATGCGGCATTCTACCTTCACCTAGATTGATGCCACAATACAGACAAAAATGATTGATTTCAATAATTGGCTTAGCTTTGGTAGAGACGGCCTTCACCTGCCTTCTCAAGGCTTTCAGATACTGGCAATGATGCTTGCCTCCGCCATAGTGCCTTTTTTAGGCAATGTCAAAACAACAAAACTTCTGCTCTAAAGAAATCCACTAGAGACAAATTTAAGGTCATGCTGCTTAATGCTAGGAACCTAAAGAGTAAACTGCACTTCCTGGAAAAACTCCTCCCCTTGGAAGATGCTGATGTCTGTGCAGTCATTGAGACTTGTTTCAAGGCCACAGACAGTACCCTGGCCATACAAGGCTACAATGCCTTTCACACATTCAGACCTCAAAATGAGCATGAAAGAACCAAAGGTAGAGATGTATTCATTATCATTAAATCCAAATACACCTTGAGACTAGTAAAACAATACAATTCTTTCAAGCTACTCCAGGTTCAAATAACTATAGGCAAAATACCTTACCACATCATTGCTAGCTACAGGTCCCCCACCATGAAACAGGAGAAGCACATTGCCAACCCGGACTTGCTGGAGTCATTCAGTATACAACCAAACACCGTGGTCATGGGAAATTTCAAATAGCCTTCCATCAATTGGGTGACTTATATGAGCACAAATATGACTGCTCTGAAGTTTCTGGAGTCTGGTAATTCAAATGGCCTGGAGCAGTTGGTCTGCACCCCCACAAGGAGCTCAACTGTCCTAGATTTAGTGCTCAACAACATAAGGGGTCACTGCACTACTTTGTTGCCCTCCCTGACAAGGTCAGACCATCAATCAGTCTCATTTGAAGTAAAGATCAGACCTGACACCCCCACAGGAGCAAAAAATGAAACATTTCTCCAAAGCAAGCTATAGCCTACTAACCGATGGTATAAAAAGTTTCATAAGCCCTGCTAACACAGCCAACAATGACTCCTATGCAGAAGAGTACACAAATGCCCTATATAATCACTTAAACAAATGTATTGACTCAGCTGTATCTGACAGGACTAAAACCAGGTCCTCCTGAATAAACAAGCCACCCTGGTGGACTGTCAGCATAAATAAGTTATATAACAAAAGAAAGAAACTGATATCTAAGAGCAGGAGGGAATTTACTCAACAGAGGAAGAATACCCTCCACACCTTGAACAAGCAAATCAGATATCTTGTAAGTCTTCTATGGCCAGTTATAAGACTAAATTAGCATCTCTATGGAAAGACAATCATAAGGTATTCTTTAGATATGCTCGAAATCTAAAAGGGAATGCACAACTGTGTGCTGAACTTATAGTGGGTGGTACCACTCACACTGAACCTGTGGAACAACCTGCTAGCTGGCAGATTTGGCAATAATGTCACCCTCCATCCCCAACAGTCATACCCCAAAGCATTCTTGACACTAGTCTTCTACCGAGTATCTCCAAAGAACAGGTCATACAAGCACACTCCAAGGCCAAAAAGCAAAGCCTTCATGGGACCAGATAACATTCCAGGTTGCTTACTGAACAATCTAAAATAAGACCTAGTGGACCCACTTGGAACTCTCTTTAACCATAGCCTTAGCAGTGGCTTTCTTCTAGCAGAGTGGAGAACAGCACTGTAATTACTTTGCACGAAATGGGTCCATCAACTGACCCAGGAAACTATCGGCCCATAAGCCTAACCAGCCTGATCTGCAAGGCAATGTAATGAACCTTCATGGACCTTATCAACAAGGACACAGGCAACCTTCAAAATCTTGACCCAACCCAGTTAGGTTTTGTCAAGGGTAGATCTTGCTTATTAAACCTGGTGGACTTCTTTGAGAATGTCACCAAAGCCCTGGATGAGGGCAAAGCAATACGTCACCTATCTTGATTTAGACAAGGATTTTAACACAATCCCTCACTCAAGGATTGAGCAACTCTCCCAGCTGGAGATGAACCCATCCATCACTAGATGGGTAGCCAACTGGCTCACCAACAGAATGCAGAATGTCAAAGCTGGGGAGTCCACCTCCACCATTAGACCAGTTACCAGTAGGGTACCACAAGGATCTGTACTGGGGCCTCTACTGTCCAGAATCTACTTCTCCGAGGTTCAGGTGAAAGTAGATGGCCTGCAGCTTACCAAGTTTATAGATGATTGCAAACTGGGTGCAATCCTTGAATCCCCCAACAATGTAAACATATTACATAAAAGGCTGACTTGGACAAATGATTGGTGCCAGAGTCACAGAATAAAATTAAATGCAAAAAAATGCTTCATTATCTCCTTTGTTAAAGAAGTAGCCTCTGCAAATTATAATATATATAGCACACCTCTAAGCTCAAACCTAGTAGTGTGAGACTTGGGAATGGAGGTTGATAGCAATCTAAACTTTGATCACCATGTGTCCATATTGGTAAGGAAAGCCTTCTGCACTGTGCATCTCATAAGGGCATCACAGCTAAGACTAAGGTGGTTATTACTCCACTGTATAAAACCCTTATCAGACCACTAATTGAGCACATTGTTCCTTTATGTATGTATCTCTCCTCACACCTGCAGCAACCGGAGACCACAGAAGTTTCTAACCAAGAGAATCCAGGGCCTCCAAAACATGACTTACATGAAAAGACTCAAAACCTTGTCACTGTACTCTGTATCATACAGGCTGCTGAGAGGTGATTTATTCCTGGCCTACAGAGCAGTCTCTGATTCTGTTCTAATGGAAATGCTGCACATTCGCAAATCAAATGGGACAAAAGTCACTCACTCCAGGGATCTCAACCCAGCCTGCAATATTAACAGAACACATATGTCTCTCAGAGATTGCCACTCCTCTTGAATAAGATCCCACTTCACATGAAGCAGAGCTTATCAATTACCCTATTTAAGTGCAAACTTCAGAATTGGATGGGTGACCATAAATTCACCCAAGGAGATGGCACCTATGTCCCTCATAGACAGGGGTAGTTGGTGCTAATCATAGAATCACTCTGCTAACAATGACCATCTAACTATTGTCAGTTAGGGTTTATGGGTTTTTACACTGCTAAACGTATAAAGGCCCTAGAGCCATTAGCCTAGTGATCTCCTATGAACCTATAAGTACCTTTAATATGCTGTCTTCCAACAAGACCAGTATAGAAGTGGTTTCCCACACCAAACTATCTAGGTCAGATAAATGATCATAAAAATTATGTGCATCAGACATATGTCCATTTACAGATAGATGAGTCAGTGGTCAGCCCAGCAGTCATCATTGCCACAGGGTCAGAATTACACAACAGGACACATATTGGACCAACTGTCAGTGTTACTCTAATAGGTTCATAGGGTCATAGGTGTTTACTAGGCTAATGACCACAAGAGCCTTTTAAGCCTAGCCATGAATTCCAAATCTTTGACAAGTTCTGATACCCTTAATAAGTATAAGCAGGGGCTTGGGAGATGAAACATTTACAAACAAAGGCCTGGGAGATGAACCATTTACAGGCTGCCTGTGTACATTAGAGACATAGTTGCCAAACCAGGGATGACTTTCCTGTTCCCCATCCAGTTGCCCAAGTTACACTTGAATTGGGTTAGGGAGGAACTCTGCTTCACATGGATGGGGAGCCTGCTCCAGACATAAGGTAGTCTTTGGTATGCATAGTTGTCTCTCCAGCAGGTCCTATTTATATCACAGGCAAGTTTTAAGTCTTTAGAATGGGTAATTCTGGTGCTTGCTGTTTGTTTTGCGAATATGCAGGAGGTTCATCAGAGTGGGATCTGACAATGCATTGCATGCCAGGCATAGATCTCCCCTCAACAGCCTATTGGATACAGAATACAGGGACAGGGCCTTGAGGGGGTCTGTAGGACATGTTACTGACACCCTGTAATCTTTTAGTGAGAAACCTCTGCGGACATTTCAGTTGTTGGACATGCCTGGGTAAATGCATACCAAAGGGGCATTGTACTCAATGATAGGTCTGATGAATGCCAAATACAGGGTAACAATAACTTCCTTGGACCTAGATGCCATACCCGTGTTTATAAGTCTAGGGTGCCCACCCTGACATCTTATACCATGGCCCTGGCTGCCCCTGCCATATCCAGAAATACTTGGTCCACATTGAAGTACTGAAGAGCTGGATATGGTGACAGTAGCATTTTTGGACTCAGTGTGGGTAGGATCAGTACTGTGATGTGACAGTCTGGATATGACTGCTGGTCTCACAATTAAGTGACCCATAGCAGATGTGCATGCACATTGCAGCACAGACATTGATGTTTGAGGGCCATGTCTGGGTCTGATGAGAGGAGGTCCATCACTCCCAGCTAGAAATAATCTGCTTAGTACAATTAAGACACATAAACACCCAGTTAGTACTATGGCACTGCTCTAGCGCAGCCCTAACATGGCTTTCAACAGAGCATACAATAGATACCACACTGTCATACTGTGCAGCCAGTGGTGCCATGATCACTCTGTGTCAGTGCTCCTGACCATCATGTAACACATGCAACTGTTGTGGTGCCTGATCGGTGGCATAAGCAAGTGCATACAGGTCAGAACCATAACATCGCTGTGAATGTTCATATGCCTGTAATAGTAAGTGGACTCCTTCTGACACACATCCATGCACATCACCTACATTCCCATATGTAGTCCAACAGGTATTATCAGTCCATTGTGAGGAACAGTCACCATCATTACTAGACTAAACATAGGACAGTCGGTCACAGTCATCATCATGTCCACATCTGATGTCCCCAAATCATTAGAATGGCTAACCACATTATCCTCCCTGTTGGAGGCTACACCATGAACCACATGACTGCTCCCTTCCTGGCTATACAAAGAACCCAGTGCAACAGCCTCTGTGCCATGGACCATACAATCACAGTGAGTTACATCACATCCCACCTCAGGTTCAGTGGACTGCTACTGTAGGAGGCAGGGAGTGGGTGTGCTGCAAAAAGAGACAGATGACACATGTCGCATACATTCACAGTAATCAAATGATGCAGCATAGTACCGAAATCTGGGATAACTATATAACAACAATGATAATGATGATAATGACTCACCAGGTTATTGTGGCTCTGGGTGATCCAGGGATCCTATATAACAAAGATGTGCCTAGTAATTTACATATCAAAAAATATGACAGATAAGATCAATACAACTACATATCCTCCTGTGATTCCACATCTGGTGTTGAGGTTTGAAATGTCATAGTCATGTGAAAAAACAGACATACTCAAATGATTATTAAGAACAACATGGCATCTTGTAACATTCCACCTGAGGTATAAGACATAGCAAATAAGTTAGACACTTGACATATAGGAGATGAAGATTTGCAGACTGCAGGTGTCCTATGTAGGTAAACACGAATACAGTAGTCATGAAGGGAACACATGAAATTATTAATAGTGAAATGCAGCAACCATATAGACTGCCTTACTAGGTACATCCTCCCTGGTTGGGAGGTCTTGTACTGTAACTTGACACACAAACATCAGCATGTGAGTATACTCTACAGTTAGAACAGAAGGCAGAGGCACACAACAACAACTATGGATCATACTTACAGGATATGGAGACACTTACATGACATATGTTGCTGCTCTTCAGATGCTGATGGGCCTATGGGGTTGCAAAACACAACACTACAAATGTTCCTGACAGTGTTATTGGTAGTATTGGTAAGATAACAGGCCATAACATTTATGTTATGCATCCGCATTAGAAGTGCTTTTATTTCACGACGTAGTTCTGTTGCCGTAACACAAATATAACAATGGTAAGAAGAATGAATTGAAGTCCTTCAATCTGAATTGTTTGTGAATGTTGGACATAGCTGTACGTCACAGAGCACCTGCCTCAATAACTCCCTCAGGTATCTGACAGTTCTGGCTTGTGCCATGATGTGAAGCCAGGAATATCATTATCTCATCTAGCAGTCAATGGTGGCCCACTTCCAGTGGCAATTCTTGCCCTCTGATAGAGGCAGAGTCTATTGGCTGCACAGAGGATCATGTCAGATTAACATTGCCCTTAGGCCTGTATGGATGTATTGTGACCACCTGCAACATTGTTCATATGTGTCTGACCCATCCACGCTTGATTCTTCCACTTAGTATTGCTTGTCCATCCAAGAAGGTTGCAGCCATGCTGGCAGAGAGTCTCAATTATTATTTCATTTTCTCTGTATGAGAAATTGTCTGTCCTATTTCTGTTTGGCACACTGGCATGACAATGTTAAAAGCATACATTAAATGAATGACTTGCCTCTCATTTACAGTGCATAACCATGCAAACCAATCTGCGTCATGTATACCGCTGTTATATAAAGATAATGTGACTAAAAATGTCTGAATATGTGATCTATGTGACCTATATGGCTTAATAACAAAGTAACATAAACGTATTAAATACAGAAGTATGCATGTGCACATCTATGAATTAGGTTTGTACAGGTCATATATGTAGAAGTGGGGTCTGAGCCCTTGTCAGTGGATGTTATGACAAATAAGGGCCAAACAGATAACCAATGTGCCACAACTCCAGTATTATAGCAATGGTATTGCCACAGTTACATGCACTTCTGAACACAATTGCCAATTCTACCTGAAGAATGTAGGATGCACCTCAGATATTATCACAGTCAGTGAATGGCATCATAAATGTGAATGCCATGAGATATTATGCAACAAACCTACTGAAATTTATACAGAGACAAGGGCAATAAAATGTCAGCGTATGAAAATGACCTGCTGTGTAGTCATGGCTATATATCACCACAAGAAACAACATAAATGCTAATCCATCCTAACTTTGCTTCTATCCTATTGAATGTACTCACAACTACTCTTATATGACTAAGCATCAGAGAGTATCCATAAATCAGTCACTAAGCATATGACTTGTGGAAATCCCCATAAGATGCCAGTCTCCATAAACATATGCCAGACATTACAGGTTATTCTGCAAAAAGTGTAGACATATTTTAATTCCTTCCCTATCTGTACCCAGGACTGGTTTGTTTGTAGCCATAGAACTGCATATGGGGAAAATCTCCTTGTAACTGATGGACATGTACCCATATATATGCATATTGTTGAAGTCTACCCCACTTCTTTATGTGCATAGGTTCATAGAAGGCTGCTAGGCTAACAACCGTATAGCCCTTACAAGCCTAGCTATATTTATCCTGAGTTGCCCCAATTGTCAGTGGTTAGATGAGTGAAGTTCACAGAAGTAAGGGTCTATGGTAGTTAAGACCGACCTTCTCTGTCCAGGAGGGAGATGGGAGCCACCTCAGGAGTGAATTTGCAGTCACCCATCCATTGATCTAGGTTGCATTTGAAGAGGGTTAAGGAGGGTCTCTGTTTTACATAAATTGGAAGCTTGTTCCAGAGAAGTGGCATTCTCTGGGAGATGTATCTATCTCTCCAGCATGGCCTGTTTATGTCAGAAGCTAGGTTAAAGTTCCTGGAGTGAGTGACCAGTGTGCAGTTTAATTTATGAATGTGTAACATTTTCATCAGGGCCAGGTCAGAGACTGCCTTGCAAACCAGGCACAGGTCACCCCTTAGCAACATGTACAAGACAGAATACAGTGACAGAGATCTCAGTTTTTCTGTGTAAGTCTTGTTTTGTGCACCCTGTAATTTCTTGGTGAGAAACATTTGTGGTCTCTCTAATTGTCACAGGTGTCTGGTGAGGTACATGCAAAAGGGAACACTGTACTCAATTATTGGTCTGATGAGGGCTAAGTTTAATGGAATTATAACATCCTTAGGTCTTGATGTGATACCTTTACTTATATGATGTGCCACATAGAAGGATTTCCTTACTACTGTGGATACATGGTGGTCAAAGTTCATAACCAGATCAGGTATCACTAGGTCTAAACCTAGGGGGGACGTTGTTCATAATGTAATTAGCAGGGATGTCAGCTTTCCCAAAGGGAACAATAAAGCTTTACTCCATGGCTTTGTCATCTATCAGTTGTCTGCATTAACCCTGTCTGCGGTATATTAGCATCATTGGAGGGCTCAATGATTGCTCCCAATTTGCAATCATCAGCAAACTTGGTCAACCACAGGCTGTCCAAGCTTGCCTGGACTTCTGAGAGATAAATTCTAAACAGTAAGTGGCCCAGCAGAGAACCCTGTTATGCCACTGGTGACTGATGTTTTGCTAGAGGTGAAGTCACCCACTTTGACAGTATGTGTCCTGTCGGTGAGCTAGTTGGTTACCCATCTGGTAATGTAGGGGTTAATTCTCAATTGGGAGGGTTCTCTATAATACCTGAATGGGGGATTGTGTCAAATGCCATGGCTAGGTCAAGATAGTTGGTATGCGCTGTCTTGCCCTTATCCAGGGCCTTGATGACTTTCTCAAAGAAGCCAACCATGTTTTACAGGCATGATCTACCTTTAACAAATCCAAACTGAGTTGGGATCAGAGTTTGGAGATTACCTATGTCCTTGTTAATAAGGTCCATAATGATTCTTTCCTTGGCCTTGCAGATGAAGCTAGTCAGTCTTATGAGCCTATAATTCCGAGGGTTGGTTGCTGGCCCCCCTTCGTGCAGAGGGGATTACAGTTACTGTCTTCCATTCCAGCGGAACATAGCCAGTTTGTAGGCTATGGTTAAACAGAAATAGACAGATTCTAATGCAGAGAACTTTAGACAACAAATGCATGAAAACATATTTCAGTTGTTTTATACAGCATAATGATAACATAGGCATGTAATAATAGCACTGTATTCCAATACAGAAAAGCAAGCAGGTGACTGCTTACCTTTGGTAGCTAGCTGTAAGCTAGCTATTCCCCAGAGTGAGGTTAGCTAGGCGCACACAGCTTTTAAGTACCATTTGTGCCATGCATAATTAATGGGGTTCATTAGCATTCAATGTTATGGAATCTCATTAGAGAATGCCTGCATAAGTTCTTGAATCTTGGTGCATTAACCCATTATTCAGTGTAAGTGTACAGTGCTCAGTGCAACTGCCTAATAGGTATCAATAACCAGCAATATTTGTAGCGCATGCATGATTCACTCGCATAGGCTACTACTATCCTGTATTTGCCAACTTTAAAATGTAATATTGATGCATATTTCTACCATACCATTGCTACCCATAAACTGAGTGGGACACCTATACTGAGGATGTTGACTAAGAGGAACACCAAACTGTACTGAGGAGGAGACCACCTAGATACTCACTGTCTGCTTGACAAGAGCAGAGAATGAGGGCATGCTCCATGATTGACATCTGGATTCAGATTGTGCAGCTGGACTGGGATCTATCAGAATGGCATGCAGGTCCACCACCTGTATGATCACCTACATAGGAGGGATGCAGAGGATCTTTGCCAGATGGTCATAGTCATCTGACACCAGATACCTACAATAAGTCACATAATTCACACCTTAACACTTACATTATCATATATATATACAGTAAACAATAAGCATATGTGTTTCTGTGAGTCTGTGTTTCAAGTGTATTGTATGGGCATCTTAATTGACAATAGTAATTTGCATTAAGGAAATGTATTTATACTCATTAAAGTTGACATTCACATGTTGACATATTCTGTGGTTATCCACAAATATACTGGGCTACTGTTGTTGATTATGACTATATATTAATACGGACATCACACATATAACTATTGCTGTTATTCCATAATATTTGTTTTAAGAACATCAAATGAACTGTGATGTCCCTTTCCTCAACTGGTTAAGCAATATAGCAAAATGACTGTTACACTCCGATGTATGTATTCAAATCCCAGGAAAGACTGTTTTTGTAAAAGTATTGGCAGTGATTCATGTAATACTGCACATCACATATGGAATATATTTTTTGGTAACTTATTTTTACACATATAGCATGGCCATGGAACATTGACACCTATAATGCTTAGGCCACAAATGACTTACACATTTCTCTGTTATCCACAAAATTTTTAGAAACATCATGCAGTATATCTCTGTGTGGGTGAATGCTGAGTAATAAATACATCAGTAAGCTCTAAATTATAAAATTCACAACAGTCTTTTATAATGCATGCCTGCTTTCATCCGTTTAATGAATGTAAAACCAATGGCTGAAATGTGTGTGAGTCTTGTAAACAGAGAAGTGTGGATCTGTAATTCTTATATTGTTTTATGGCTGTAGGGATAGCACTGTATGTGGAGACATGTGGAATTGAATCACGCGCTTGTTTACTAATGCCTTTAATGCTATTTATTTTTTAAAAGTACATTTTAATGTGCTAGCACTTGATAGTGTTATAAGGTGGATAATGCATATCCCATCACTATTTCGTAGTGTTTTACATCAAATGGTTTAGCAACAGACATATATATATATATATGTATTCACTATACAATCTCAAAATACTGAAATGTCGAATTTCAGTATTTCGAGACTGAATAGTCGAAAACCCACATACATGAAAACCCACAATCATGAATACTACAGTCGCGACCATTCACACACACACGCGCGCACACACACACACACACACACACACACACACACACACACACACACACACACACACACACACACACACACACACACACACACACATACACACACCAGGACATAATCACACACACATACACCTACCTAACTAAACAAACATAACACACACAACCACACCTAACCTACATATAAGCAGGGGGGAAAAGCACCCCTGCACTCCCCACACCCCCCCTACTTATATATTCTAACTCCAAGGTTGCACTAAACACACAAACACACAAAAAACACCACCGCACACACTCACACACATTAAAATCCCTACCCAAAATCCTCAAACACACAGCACTTACCTGAAACCCCAGGTAGTCCACAAACCGCACCACACGTCATGAACGCGACACCACGATAGCGGCGGATTCAACATTTGCGGATTCGGCATAGTGTATTTTCAGTTAACTGCACTTTCCACTATTCCATTGAATGTTGACATTTCAGTACGTCGAGATTGTCTAGTGTATCTATATATATATATATATATATTTTTTTTTTGCCAGTGTGTGAGTTCCAATCTTAGTGGAGCCTATATCAGATGATATCTTGGCAATTATACATATAAGCAGTAATGCCCTTCAGGGTGTGTGTTAATGTGTAATTAGAGAATGGGCTCTCTGTAAAATTGTGTTTTACTTACGTATTTTTTAAGTACTATATATTTTTTTTTGTATATTTTTGAGGTAAAATAGTTCCTCTGCCTAATGTTTCAAACTTTCTGTAGTATATGTTAATGGTGTTGGAGGAAGCATTTTACATCAAAAATATATAAGAAAATAATATAGTACTTAAAAAAAGAAATAATTAAGTAATACACAACAATTTTACAGACCGCCCATTCTCTCTCTCTCATACACAGTCAGTTCTGCTTTCATACACACATTGACTCACACAAATTCGCTCTCACTCTCTGTCAGTCTCTCCCACTCTCTCTCTCTCTCTCTCTCTCTCTCTCACACACACACACACACACACACACACACACACACACACACACACACACACACACACACACACACACACACAGTCACTCCTGCACTCCTGCCTTCATACACGCATTCACTCACACAAGATCGCTCTCACTCTCTTGGTCTCTCACGCACACACGCACACACACGCACACACACGCACACACACACACACACACACACACACACACACACACACACACACACACACACACAGTCAGTTCTGCTTTCATACACGCATTCATGCACACATAATTGATCTCAGTCTTTCTCGATCTCTCTCTCTCACACACAGTCACTTCTGTTTTCGTACATGCAATCACTCACACAAGTCCACTCTCTCTCTGCCTCTTGATCTCCCTCTCTCTCTCTCTCTCTCTCTCTCTCTCACACACACACACACACACACACACACACACACACACACACACACACACACACACACGCACACACACATGCACACACATAGACTTTTTTCTGTTTTTTTTTACCCTCGCTAAATAGCAAAAGCACTGCTTAGCGAGTGCAAAAGTAATGGCGGCCATTAATTTTTAGCAGTCCAAGCTCCATGACAGCTTGGTATGCTGCAGTGAAGCAGCAGATTCATTTTTCACTGGGCATTACTTGTACATTAATATCCTGCTGGAGAATGTTCATTCTCCAATTAGGGTGGGGTGTACAACTTGCCCATTCTCTAATTCCTGTTAAACAATACATATAGGATATCTATTCTTGATTGATAAATTACACATTAGAGATTTTACACATCTAGCATAGCTCTGATGAGTTGACACCTATAGCCTAGTAGGATGAGTATGCATATCTCTGTTATCCGCAAAGTTTCTAGAAACATCATCTGTTAATAATGATGTATACGTAAATGCTGGGCAATACATACACACATAGGTCACAGGTGACTGTTATGCTTATTTTCAATGTCTCCCCTCCTACTTTAATTACATGTGTAGGTTTATTTATTTATTTACCTTAAAATGGTGGATTTACCTTAATAAGGTGGAGGCATCTCTCTAATATACCCCATGTCCTTCACTATTGTCTCATATACAAAATCCATACCACAGTTCTCCACAGCCGAACTTCTAGTTTCTTTCCTTAAAATGAATAATTGCAAAAACCACTGTGTGATAGCCATTTACATTCCCCCAGGCAATAATATCTCAGTTCTTGAGGAAATCCTTGCCTGGGCATCTACTAACATAAAAAATGAGACTATCATACTGGGAGACATAAATATCAACTGGTTAGACATATCCCCACACCACTCTAACTGCAATATCAGTCTATATAAGTTCACCCAGCTAGTTAACACCATAACCAAGCGTAATAAAATTAATACTAATGGCTCTGTCCTAGACTGGATTTTAGTGTCTGATCCAAATAAGATCACGTCTACTGGTACACTCTCCAATAGTATAAGTGACCACTTACTGGCCTTTATACAATGGGAATGTGCCACAACAATTAATAATCATCAGTACAGGGTTACCAGAGATAAATCTCATTTCTGTCCATATAGCTTTAACCAAAGGTTGCTTAGCATCAACTGGGATGCACTAAAAATCACTTTCCCTTGATGAGGCAGTTGAGTTCTTCAACTCAACCTTCCTCATCATAATAAACAATCTTGCTCCCCTTAGACAAAAGACAGTAAAGACCAACCATGCCAGCTGCCTAACAAGATCCACTAAGGATCTCATGAAATGCAGGGACAAATCATGGAAAATCTGTCAAAAAAATAAAAACCCATCTGACCTCATCAAATACAAACAGCTCTGAATTCAGGTTAAGCACTTAGTACTACAAAACAAATAAGAACACTACCTTACATTATAAATTCAACACAAGCAAAACCCAAAGAAATTCTGGAGCTCTCTCAATTCTTTATTAAACACAGGATCTAGTAATAATCATTGGCGAAACCCAAATATAACTCCCATTGAAATTACTGCAACCTTCAACTCCTATTTCATAGATACTATAGCCAATCTAACCTTTACCTTTCTCAACACCAACTTGTCCACCACAGACCTCTATACAACTAACACCAGTACAGCCTCATTTCCAGCTTTAATCTGTCACCTATACCCACCTCGACTATTAAAAAATTGCTTCTAAAACTCAAACCATGCTCAAATGCCCCTGACAATATACCTGTCAAATACCTGCAAATCTCAGCCAACTCAATCACGTACCCTATCAGCATACTTCTCAACAACTCTATCCAAGAATCCTGTGTGCCCATAATCTGTAAAAAAGCTTATATCCTCCCTCTACACAAGGAGGCCCCCAACATAGACACCACCAACTTCTGCCCCCATTTCTATACTATCACCCATCTCTAAGATTCTGGAAAAATGTATTCATTCTCAACTTCTTCACCATCTGACTCACAACCACATCCTCTCCCCCACCTAACACGAATTTAGGCCAGGACATAGTACCAACACTGCCCTCATATCCTTCATGGACACACTCAATTGAGCCTGTGATGCTGGTAAAATCATATCTTCACTATTTCTTGATCTTTCTAAAGCTTTTGATACTATATCCCACTCTCTCCTTCTAACAAAACTCTCTAACATAGGTACCTCACCTCAAACTTTAAACTTGGTCACTAATTACCTCAGTAACAGGCAACAATCAACTAAATGGCAGAACTCTTACTCCCCTTTCCTAAACACCACCACTAGTGTTCCTCAAGGCTCCATTTTAGGCCCACTTCTGTTTAGCATATTTATCAATAACTTCCACACCACACTCTCTCAAGGCTCAGTTATCAAGTACACAGAGGACTCCACAATCATCTGCACTGCAAACAACTCCTCAAAACTACACTAACTCACCCAAAACACCCTCACCTCCACTGAAATTTGGATGTCTGATAATCATCTTGCCCTGAACCCCAACAAAACCAAACTAGTAATCTTTGTCCCCAAAAAGTCCACACCTCTACAAAAAGAGAACCTCACCATTCAATCCCTAAATGGTACCACCCTCGACATTGTACCTAGCACAAAACTCCTAGGTGTCATCATAGATGAAAACCTCACATTCGACCTGCACATCCAGTCCAATGTCAAAAAGAAACATCAAAAGCTTGGCACTCTCTACTGACACAAGCATCTACTCAGTGCATCAGCCCGACTATCCCTTGCCTCTTCTTTTCTATTACTGTCTTTTTCGTACAATGCTTCCCTGCTCACCAACATTCAGTCCTCTCTAAAGTCCAAATTAGACTCATGCTAGAACAAAATTGATAAGTTTGTAACTAATGCCTCCTACTCATCCCACCACTGCTTATCATTATACAACCTAAATTGGTTTAAACTCCCCAACTGTCTCACCTTTATCCAACTAACTACAGCTCACAAACTCATTCATAATTCATCCATGTGCCCTGCTCTATCTTCTATACTTACTTTATACCATCCTAACAGACCACTCCAATTCAACAACCAACTGCTCATAAATGTAGAAAAACCCAAACTTTCGGCTGGCTAGATGCTTTACTCCTTTACAATCACAACATTTTGGAACTCCCTCCGCCCAACACTTACATCTACCCACTCAATAACACTCTTCAAGACATCTCTGAAACACCTCTCCTCATCTTGGCTGTGCACACATGCTAACACCACATCTCATATAACCTAACTTCAACCATCACAACTATTCTCACCCCCTCTCTACTACTCTGGCATCTTCCTTTCACATCCACCTGTCTTTTTACTAACTCCGCCTCTCCATCCTGTCCACTTCCCTCTTCTACTAACCCTCACTGTCCTACCATTGATCCCTCCTGTCTACTTCCTTCCCTTCCTAACCCTTATAGACCTACCATTGAACCAGACAAGATATTCAGGCACTCTCACAGCCTACCTTAATATCATACCACCACTTATATCTGCAACAGTATCCACCGACTTTGCTGATTCCTGTAACAGGACTCATTGCTCAGCTATTACACTTCCTAAACATATGAAAAGTTTAAGTACCTAGTCTATAACTAATTCCTATATCTGCTTTACACCCACTGCATGAAGTGTCCTATATATAAATTTTGCTAGCTGAAAACTACTCATATGGAATGTTCTCATGTATATACTCTGTATTGCTTGTATAATATCTTTGATTTGAGAATGATTACTTATGTACTGTTTTTTTCACCAATTGTTTAAGCTGCCAATAATATGTACTAAATGTCTTTATTAATGTAAATTCTGTATTGTATGTGAAATGTCTTTATATGTGGAGCTTTTCTCCCTGGGACTCCACTGAAAATGGGCACTTCTGGCCCAGCTGGACCATCCCGGTAAACAAATGCTAATAAATAAATAAATAAATAAATAAACAAATAAATAAATAAATAAGTGTATGTTGTGATGTTAAATGCATATTTCAGCTTATCTAGGGTAAATGGCAACATTTGCAATTTTCTTTTACTTGTCATGTAATATAAACACACAACTCCACATTAGGCTAATACATGTATGTACGGGATAACTACAGAATACCAAAATTCCACAATCCCGAAATTCTGAATCCCGAGGACCTGAATCTTGAGACTGCGGAATCTCACTTGTCATGTAATATAAACACACAACTTCACATTAGACTAATACATGTATATACGGGATAACTACAGAATACCAAAATTCCACAATCCCGAAATTCTGAATCCTGAGGACCAGAATCTCAAGATTACGGAATCTCAAATGTAGTGAATGGGGATTATCGTACAGTGTGGAATGGGAACTTTGACGTTCACTCCACTGCAGTGCAATCTTCGAGTTTGTATATTTAAGTTGCAGGGGATGTGGGGGGGGGGTGCAGGGGGGTTTGTTGTATGTTTTACTTTTTTTTTTTTTTTAAGTTTTGAGATTCCGCAATATTGAGATTTTGGTCCTCAGAATTCAGACTCTCGGGATTGTGCAATTTCAGCATTCGGTAGTGATCCCATATGTACATGTCGATACAAAATGACAAACATGTTTACTCTTATACATATACGTCTGAGTATCATTCTATACTTAAGAGCCTATGTATACGCATTAAATTGTCTTCATGCATATGTAAAGACAAGATGATTGCAGTGTTGAGGTATCCTACATCAGACACATGTACACAGTTTTATTATGACGTAACACCAGACTAGCTTTGGTATATAATAACTGTGTACATTTGTAGGTCTTTGTCCATGTGGTTGTGTAAATCTGTACACTTACACAATGTCATCTTAGACCGACACACTTGCTAGTATGCGTAATGCTTCCCTGCATATTCATAAATTAAGTTGTTTGACTTTTATCAGTTCAAACAATCACAGCCAAGACTGCTTAGCTAGGCAACTAGGATTCTTGTTTGTAACTGTCCAGAGTTGAATGAAACAATAATTGACTTCAGTTCAGAATACAATTTGAATAAATTGCATTTATTTAAACTGTACTTGCTTTAATATTGCTACACACGCAAGTGTGCTAGCTTGCACTGCACTTGAACTGTTTTAGTGCTGTTTTAGCTGCTTTTCTAAAAAAAAAAAAAATCTAAGCATGTTTTCTGCCTTTACTGTAACCAGTCTAGTCCAGATACAGATTTGCTGTATCCAGGACTGTTTGTAAGCTTCTGAGCCCCCCTCCCAAGCCTTTCTGAGTTGGTGGGAAGCCTTTTAGCTTATCAGTGGGAGTGGTAAGCACTAGGTAGCCTATCTACCACAAGAGTGGTTTCTGGCCCAGAAATTGTAGTTTATTGGCCATTTGGGCAGTTTTTCCATCTCTTTCCACTTTCTGGTCTAAAAGCTCACGTTTACGCTTGTTTCCTGCCTTTCCTGTAGCTAGTCTAGTCCAGATACAATTTTGCTGTATCTGGGACTGTTTGTAAGCTTCTGAGCCCCCCAAGCCTTTCTGTGTTGAGGGAAGCCTTCTAGCTTGTCAGTGGGAGTGGTAAGCACTAGGTAGCCTATCTACCACAAGAGAAGTGGTTTCTGTCCCAGAAATTATAGTTTATTGGCCGTTTGGGCATTTTTTTTCATTGCTTTTAACTTTCCGGTCTAAAAGCCCACATTTGCACTTTTCCTACCTTTCCTGTAACTAGTCTAGTCCAGATACAGATTTGCTGTATCCAGGACTGTATTTAATCTTCGGAGCCCCCCAAGTCTTTCTGTTTTGGAGGGAATCCTTCTAGCTTATTAGTGGGAGTGGTAAGCACTAGGTAGCTTATCTACCACAAGAGGTGTGTTTTCTGGCCCAGAATTTGTAGTTTGGCCGTTTGGGCAGTTTTTCCATCTCTTTTAACTTTCTGGTTTAAAAGCCAGTGTTTGCACTTGTTTCACACCTTTCTTGTAACTAGTCTAGTCCAGATATATATTTACTGTATCCAGGACTGTTTGTAAGCTTCTGAGTGATCCAAAGGTCCGCTCTTCAATTTTTCCCTTAGATCTGCTAGTTCTCTCCTTTCCTACACTTTTACTAGCTTATTAGTCTAGCACTTTACCATACCAGACTTCTTGTAGCAATTATTGTAGCACACAAAAGTGCTACCAGCACTAAATGTTCTACAAGGAAAGAGCTCCAGTACCTATTATTGATACCCACTCCTCCAGGCATGTCTAAAGGTCAGTTCTCTGTGCTTTCTCCTATTAACCTGACGAACTTGGGCATCCTGAGGCAATGTAGGAACTGCCTCATGTACACTGACAACCATCTCCTCTTAACTCCTAACATTCAGACTTGCAAGAGATGCACTTATATATCCAAACTGGAAGCCACGCACTCTCCAACCAAGACCGGAATAGCTAGTCAAGAGGAGAAGGTCAACACTTGCACCACACCACATGGAACACATAGCCCTCCAGAACACACACCAGCACTACCTTCACATAAAAACACAAACCACACACCCACCTTTGCAGAGACCTCAAAGGCAGAAACGGGCTCATCTACCACAACACAGCACTAATCACAAGACACATAACTCTCCTAAACAATGTGCCACTCAACCAAAGCTCCTAAGGAAAAACAGCATGCTCAGCACACTAGTCATAGGTGACTTGATAGTGAGGCAAACTGATGTCCCACTCACTAGGTTGAATAACAAGAAAGTAACAGTCAGCTGCCGGTCAGGTGCCAGGATCTGCTACATAACGCACGCACTCAGGTCCCTCAACAACAGGTGCAAATATGACACTGTCATTGTACATGTGGGTGTAAATGACCTGAGAGATACCTCCCTAGACTACATGAAAAGAGACATGGAGGAGCTCTTGGATTATGTAGCCCATGTGGGTATGACCCTAGCCCTGAGCAGCATCCTACCATCACCCAGAATGATACCACAGTACAAGCAGAAAATGATTGATTTCAACAGTTGGCTAAGTTTCTGGTGTCATTCTAAGGGGATCCAGTATCTGTCTTCCTGGGATGACATGATTGACAGACCTCGATACTTTGCCAGAGATGGCCTGCATCTGTCACCCCTGGGCTTCCAGATATTGGCCAAGGCTCTTGCCACCCCTATAACATCCTTTTAGGCAGTGTTCCAAAGACCAACTTACCACCGTAGCAGCTACAAACAAATGCAATCTGAGGGTCATGCTGCTTAACGCTAAAAGTCTAAATCTCAAAATGCACTCACTCTAAGCACTCCTTAAAATGGAGAACATTGACATTTGTGCTGTAACAGAGACCTGGTTCAAGGAAGCAGAAAGCAGCCCTGCACTACCAGGCTATAACTCATTCCACACCTTTCGGCCCCAGAACTTGGACTGAAGCTCCAAAGGTGGTGGTGTTTCCATATTCATAAAGGATGCACACACCTCCAGACTGGTAGCCCAACATAATGCATCAGAGATACTTCGGGTGCAGCTAACATTTGGTAAGACAGCAATTCAGGTCGTAGCCTGTTATGGGTCTCCAACCATGTCCCAAAACTCACACTATGCGTTCCTAAGCACCTTGGGGTATATTAGGGTCCAACCTAACACTCTTATACTGGGTGACTTAAACTACCCCTCCATTAACTAGGAAAACTACTCATGTACTGATACACCTGCCCAACATTTCCTGGAATTCATTAATTCCAATGAACTGGACCAGCTTGCTCTTACCTCCACTACAGTTAGCAACATCCTTACTTACTAACTTACTAACAGGAGTGACTGTTGCTCTACACCAATAGTCAACTCCTCCCTGGTTAGATCCGATCACAAACTAATCACCTTGGTAATCCACAACCCTCCCACCCCCCCACCCCCACCCCCCACAAAGGTAACCACCATGAAAAACTTCTCCAAAGCTAACTTTGGGCTCCTAAAAACAGAGGTGGCTAACTTCATGGCACCCAAGCAAATGGAGAATAGTTGCATGACCACCGAATCATACAGCAATGCACTGTATGAACATGTACACAAATGCATGACTCTCTCCATATCCAATAGAACCAGGATGCTCTCCTCCAAAAAAAGGAAGTCAATCTGGTGGTCCCCTGCCATAAACAAACTCTACAACAGAAGGAGGAAACTGATGCAGAATAAGGTGAAATCCCAAGACTGGAAAAGCTCCCTTATCAGCCTCAAGAAAAAGTTGAGATCCCTCATCAAATCCTCTAAAGCTAGCTATGAAAACAGAATTGCAGCAGATAGTAAAGACAACCACAAGGCTTTCTATAGTTATGTAAAGAATCTCCACAGCAATACCCAGATTTGCTCTGAGCTACTGCACAATGGTACCTCCTATCCTGAGCGAACAGATATTGCCAATATACTGACCAACAGATTCAGTGCCAACTTTACCCTTCTATCCCCCCAAAGGACCAATAATAATACCAGTAGATTGCCAGGCACCCAGTATGACTGCTGCACAGGTTAAAACAGCACTGTCAAAGGCCAAGAATACAGCTTCTATGGGATCTGACAATATCCCTGGCTGTGTTCTACATGAACTTCAGAGTGAACTGGCACCTCACCTGTGTGCCATGTTTAATCACAGCCTCACCTAAGGCTTTGTCCCTACTGAATGGTGCACTGCTACAGTCATCCCTCTCCACAAAGGAGGAGTTACTACAGACCCTGGGAATTATCGCCCCATTAGCCTGACAAGTCTGATATACAAAGCTATGGAATGCATCATCTTGGACCTAATAAACAAGGGTATAAGGAATCTCCAAACTCTGGATCCCACACAGTATGGTTTTGTGAAGGGTAGATCAAGCCTGCTCATCTCAGTCGACTTTTTTGAGTCAGTCACCTGAGCTGTGGATGAAGGCAAGGTGATTCATACAGCCTACCTTGATCTGGCCAAGGCCTTTGATACCATTCCTCACTCAGGAATCATAGAAAAACTCACTAAGCTAGGCATCAACCCCTATATTACTAGGCGGGATGCAAACTAGCTCACAGATAGAACCCACAGTGTGAAAGTAGCTGACTCCAAGTCAGACTGCCTACGAGTCACGAGTGGAGTCCCACAGGGATCGGTCCTAGGTCCTCTTTTGTTTAGTATCTACTTCCCAGAAGTCCAGGCCAACATGAAGGGACTCTGGCTGATAAAGTTCACAGATGATTGCAAGTTGGGAGCCATTAATAACTCCCCAAGTGATGTTGACATCCTACAGAAAGGCCTCACTGAGACCATCGACTGGTGTCAGAACCATGGCCTTATGCTCACTGCCAAAAAATGTGTCATCATCCAATTTGGGAAATACTAAGTTCCCATGAATTACCACATCAACGGTTGTCCACTGAACACAGAAGGCATTATAAGAGATCTGGGAACACAGATCGACAGCAACCTCTCTTTTGACCACCACATTGCCACTGTGGTCAGAAAGTCCTTCTATGTGGCACATCTCATTACTAAGGGTTTTGTATCCAGGAAGAAAGAGGTCATTGTCTCCCTCTACTTTTCCCTCATTAGTCCAATCATCGAGTACAATGACCTATTTGGCATGTACCTCACTAGACACCTGTAACAACTGGAGAGGCTGCAAAAGTACCTCACAAAAAGGATCCTAGGCCTTAAACACTTGTCCTATATGGGCAGACTCAAAAAGCTCCAACTATTCTCTGTCTCATATCACCTACTTACAGGCAATCTCTGCTTGACTTACAAAGCCATGTCTGACCCAGCTCTGTTATAAATGCTACATCTAAAGAAATCCCAATCCCTCCACACCACTCATTTCTCATTACCACAATCAACAGAACATGCTGGAGGGACAGGTTCATAACCCAGAGACTGCCAATGCTATGGAATAGACTTCCCATACATGTCAAACAGAGCACCTCACTGGCCCTCTTCAAGAGAAATCTTGATGAGTGGATGGGAAATAGAAAATTCACCCTAGGGATCACTCCAGTGGCTTTACTTGACAGAGACACTGGGAACTACGTCGGGTGGCACGATTCCAGTGTAATCATATGGGCTAGGCTTGTAAAGGCTCCAGGGCCATTAGCCTAGTACACACCTATGAACCTATAAACATGGGTGACAGTTGTGGGTTTGAGTCTAGTTTCCTCATGTTTGTCTGCAGTGATTCTCGTGTGTTCACAATAGTGAGAGTAACCCATCAATGACTGAGTATGCATATTGTGTTGTATGTCAATGCTAGCTAGTATATAGTGATCCTTATTGTTTCACTGTTCTGTTGTATATAGCTGTCAGTATGTACTGAACTTAAGCATTCCCTCTTTTGCTGTAATACATAATATTTTCCTGTTTGAAGCTGATAAAGACCACAACTGAAATTGTGCTGTATGTGCAGGCTTGAGGAGCCGCAGAGGGAGAAAGTTATGTGTTATTACTTTCCACCTTTATTTCTCCAGAAACACTAACACATTTAAATATTCAGATTTAGATGTATAGTCTTATGATATTCAGTCATGTTAATATTTATGTCAGACTTCCCATAATGCATCTGCAAGATAGGTACTATACTTAGTTATTTATTATGAATAACATATAGTATGTACATAATTTGAAATTAACTTTTGTCTTAGGAGTTATCAACTGGAGATTTTTATTAAATTGAGGTTAGGTGATGTTTGTTGACACAACCTAAATGAATGACATGGCATATTGCTATTTGACTTGAATATTATACGTCTGTTATTTTCAGTGAGTTATATGTTGTTCATAGCCTAACTATTGTATTATTGCTTAGGTGTCTGCAATCTCAACAGTCTTTATCTGTTGGAAGATCTTTATTAGCATGTATATTTTGAGTTCCACTTCTCTGGCAGTGTTGTGTAACTGTACTGTGATGGTTTGTTAAATATAACATTTCATACCATTTTATGTTATTGGTGTGCCATAAGCCTGTCATTTTTTTGTATGTTTGAGGTGTTGCACAGTATACTCATGATCATCATTATTTAACTGTGCAAGTCCTTAGGCATACAAATGTAGACAGGCGGTACATTTGTTGAGAGACAGTTATGTTTATGTGTCATATAATAATTTCTAGCTATTACATGCTCTCGCTGTGCTTATGAGTGTGCAGTTGTTCAAAGGCTTTCAAATTCCATTGTGATTATATGATGTGATGTCACCCATTAACCATGTTGCATTGTTCATTTCATTTGCACACACATTTTAAATGTACCAATGCTTGTTAATCATACAATGTATTTTGAATGTACATATTTTAATCACTGGATGTAAACATGACACATTATTTGCACATAATGATATAATGGAAATTTAAATGGCATATTGACACCTCAACATAAATGTGTGAGGCACTCATTGAATAATAAGTAATGAATAGAAGTGCTATTGGTAAGAAAATGTTTTTGACTGATATTGAAGTATGGTCTAGCTGGTAACATGGTTAAATAAGCAACCCCATTCTTAAATATTTGATGTCAGAATCTGCTTGCATTGGACCAAATATTTTTTGAATGTTCTCCTATATTGGTGTTGCTTGTCAGAATAGCATGGTATACTTGTCTTGAGACACTAATATTTATGGTGTGCACGTGTGTGTTTTGCATGCATACTGAAGGCTAAGTCAGTAAACGTGCAAGTAATAACAGAAGTATATCTGATAAACCGAGTGCTGCATGCCATGTAATTTACCAGAGTGACATAATGACCATTTATGATGGGTACACTGTGCCATGCATGTCCTTCTCTTCATATCATCAGTATATCAATATGACATTTATAATGTTGCATAATCACTTGTTATTACGCCTTTGTGTCTTTTGTAAAACAGCGTATAGGTACACCATATAGTCCAAACCTGTTGACCATTAAAATGTCATGACAAATTCACTGTACTGTGATATGACTTAAGAAACATTTCATATGTCCTGTGTCATACATTTTGGTGCTGTTAATTATATATCACATACTTTCTTTACAATTATGTTGGTGCACATTTGATTGTGTTTTATTACAGACTTGTTTGGCATATGACTGTGATTTGCATTACACACAATTTAGTAAATTAGTATGGATTTGATTCTTGCCTGACATTACATAAGGTGATAGAGTTGTATAAGGTCATACAGTAGTGTAATATCCCATGTATAATAGTTACAACATGTCAATTGTGTACCTTTGTATGATATTTTATTTATTCATCACGGTGCTGCAGTGGTTAGCGTTGTCTCCTCACAGCAAGAGGTTCTCCCAATCAATTCTCAGCTGGAGCGCCTTCTGTGTGGAGTCTGCATGTTCTCCCCATGGTCATGTGATGTTTAAAGACATGCAGGTAGGTGCATGCGTGAATGGGTTGCCTTCTTTGAAGGTTGGGCATTGGGCTGGCAGCTCTGCACCATAAAAATCAACTGCCAATCATTAGCGGACCGGAGCTCTGCTGTGGTGACCCCTAACTGGGAAAAGCCGAAAGACTAATTGATTTTAGGTTAATACCTATTATGTATATACAATGTTTTTCCTGTGTTGAACTTTGACAGAGTGTGGTACCCATGCCAGCTCACCATTCAGATGATGATGATAACATGCAAAGACCTCTACCAACTAAGTCAGTCTCCGATCACAAGGATGATTACCATGATGTGGAGAATGATGACAATGACAGCTAGGGATCTGCACATGCCATTGTGTCTGTGGCTAAGGACAGAAGACACCTAACATCATGCAGACAGCTAATTTTCAGGACTAGATCCTGGACATAGTGACAGGTGCCTTCTAGATGCAGATGAGGGACCTGATGGGTAACTTTCTTAAAGACTTTATGTGGTCCATGTCCAACTCTGTCTGGGGGATCACTAGATTGATCTTTTACAATGGTTGATCCAATCAGGGTGGTCCCTCAGCCACTATATTGTCTGTGTGATCCACTTTTGTAATGCTGTCACCAAGGTATTTTCCATATTCAAATATTTATGGCCCAGGCACACTTGTATAGTCATTCTCTATTGCTGTCATACCTTTCGGACATATTTCATAATGTATACTGCACGTATCACGCCATATGTGGCTTTATCTTGGTGCTGAAGTATGACACACATTACCAAATGACACACACATTAATCATTATTATTTACATAATCGTACTGTCATTGCTACAGTCATTGCTCTATATGAGCAGGGTGCTACTCCTTCAATATGTGCATGTGTGTGTGTGTGTGTGTGTGTGTGTGTGTGTGTGTGTGTGTGTGTGTGTGTGTGTGTACTAATATGCACACAGTGCAGCATAATATTATAATATTGTTATATCTGCTAGACTTTTGTCCTGTATGTGACAGATATAACCATTGCAGTATTGTTATGTCTGATAGACATCTGTCCTGTATGTGACAGATGTGACCATTCCAGTTAACTTAGGTGAGTGGGGCATGTTTGCTCTGCTTGTGTTCCTTTATATAATTAAGAAGGATGACAACAACTCACATATTACATTATTCACATTCTTTCAACACAACATGGTGAGGTGGATCAAGTGTGCTTATTTGCATGCTATCCATGTATACGCATTGCACCCACTTGTGTGTATTGGTTGGTGCTGTCTTATGTTTGTTTAACAACATGAGAAATCCTTGATTTTGTAACTTGTGTAACATTCTTGGGTCATGCTGTCCTGATGGTGCAATGATCTTGTGTGTGGCATGTACTGGCAAATATTGTGTCATGTTGTTTTACAGTACTGTACCTGGTACATATGAGCATGTATCCTTGACATATTGTGTTGACATTCAATAGTCCCTTAGTGAATATAAGAGCGTGATGCTTTGTTTAGCATTATTTATGGCTCCCTTGTTTGTCCACATCTTGCTTATGTCAATATTTGGTCTTTTTGATAATAGCTTATATTAGGACATGTATACATGGATTTGCATACATTCCATGTGTATGCATTTGTAGTACATATGCATTGATCAACATGGATATTCATGTGTTTTGTTTGCGTCTTTTCGGCTTTTCCTGGTTAGGGGTTGCCACAGCGGAACTCCGGTCTGCTAATGATTGGTAGTTGATTTTTACGTGCCGAGTTACCAGCCCTGACACACAACCTTCAACGAAGGTACGCCCATTCACGCATGTCTCCACGCAGAAGATGCTCTAGCTGGGAAATGAACCGGACAGCGTCTTACTGTGAGGCGACAACGCTACTGCAGCACCACCACCGCGGGTGTATGGTCATAATATGATTGACAAACAGCCATCCTTGCAATATGCAACTAGTTACATGCATTTACTCAATTTTTCTGTCCTGTACGTATGTAGAATTATCCATTGATCAGCCCTACACATGTAGGAGAACATCTTGTTTTCCATGAATTCTGCATCAAAGTGTTCTGTACTGTAGTATTGAATCTGCTGGAGGGACACCCCCACCCACACCCACAGGCCTTATACTGCTTAAGGTTAAGCCAAATTAACACTTTAGCATATTTTACTTTAGTAGTGTAATCATTTCCCTGGAAAAATGCAAATAAAGCCCATAACAATAAAATCAAATGTTGTGACTTGCCTCACGTAGTTAAAGTTCAAATACCTTGTCTTTCTGTCATAAACATTCTACTACATCAATTGCTTTTGGTGGAAAACCATCTGTGGGGGGAATAAGTGCATTGCATTGAGGTACCTGATTGCCCCTCCTCTCACCTCAGTAGTTTTCCATCTACTATAACTATTTCAAGCCAAACTCACTGCAGTACTGCCTGTTGCAGTTAACTTAGATGTATATTAATGATAATCTAGAAGCTTGTGTTGCTGCCTTTAAAGTTATCAGGACTTGTCTTACTCTTAACTCCTGTCTTGTTGCAGTATTCATAGGTTCATAGGTAGGTACTAGGCTATCAGCCCAAGGGCCTACATAAGCCTAGCAAACAAGGTTCCCTGGCTTATGCCACCCAAGAAAGTTATTTTCTTGTGCCCCTGTCAAACAGAGACATAGAAGTGATCCCCAGGGTGTATTTCCTTTTTCCCATCCACTCATCAAGATTTTTCTTGAAGAGTGTTAATGAGGAACTTTGCTTGACATAGATGGGTAGCTTGTTCTAAAGTATGGGAAGTCACTGGGACAGGAATCTACCCTCCAGCATGTCCTGTTTATTGTGGTGACAAGGTTTAGGTCCCTAGAGTGTGTAGCTCGGAGGGATTGGGATTTCTTTAGGTGTAGCATGTCCAACAGCTCTGTGTTTGACAAAACTTTATATGTTAGGCAGAGATCACCTCAGAGTAGGCGATAGGCTACAGAGTAAAGTTGGAGTTTTTTGAGACGGTCAGTGTATGGCATCTGTTTGAGGCCAGTAATCCTTTTTGTAAGGTACTTCTGTGGCCTTTCCAGCTGTTGCAGATGTCTTGTGAGGTACATTCCAAAAGGGGCATTGTACTCTATAATGGGTCTAATGAGTGTCAAGTAGAGGCGAACAATGACCTCTTTTTTCCTGGATGAGAATCCTTTTGTGATGAGTTGTGCATGTAGAAGGATTTCCTGACTACTGTGGTGATGTGATTATCAAAGGAGAGACTACTGTCCACCTGGATCCCAAGGTCTCTTATCACAAATTCGGCATTAAGTAAACTGCCACCTATGTGGTAGTTCATGGGTACAGAGTTTTTACCAAAGGGGATGGCAATGCTTTTTGGCATTGAGCTTGAGGCCATGGCTCTGACACCAGACATCTGTCTCAGTGAGGCCGTTCTGTAGGATGTCCACATCATTTGAGACTCAACAATGGCTCATAGTTTGCAGTCATCTGCAAACTTCGTTAGCCAAAGGCCTTCTGCATTAGCCTGTACTTCAGAGAAGTAGATACCAAACAGGAGAGGTCCCAGGACTGAACCCTGTGGTACTCCACTTGTTACTGCTTTGAAGTCAGATTTGGAGTCTGCAACTTTTACAGTGTGGGTTCTGTCAGTGAGCCAGTTGGCAACCCATCTTGTGACATAGGGATTTATACCTAGTTTAGTGAGTTTAACTATAATTCCAGAATGGGGGATGGTGTGAACCATCTTACCCTCATCTACGGCGTTGGTGATTGCCTCAAAGAAGTCGATCAGGTTCAGAAGGCATGATCTGCCTTTCCCAAACCCGAACTGGGTGGGGTCCAGAGTTTGGAGGTTACCAATGTTTTTGTTTATGAGTTCCATGATGATACGTTCCCTAGCCTTACAGACCAGGCTCATCAGGCTAATAGGGCAATAGTTCCTGGGATCAGTGGTGGCTCCCCCTTTGTGGAGTGGGATAACTAATGCTGTGCGCCATTCAGTGGGCACAAAGCCTGATGTGAGGCTATGTTTAAACATGGTGTTTAGGTTGGGGAGCCAGTTCATTCTGAAGTTCATGTAAAACACAGCCTGGTATGTTGTCCAGTCCCATGGATGCTGTGTTTTTGGCTTTAGAGAGTGCAGCCTTTACCTGCATAGATGTGATTACAGGGACTCTGCATTCTTCCTGTATAGATATGGGCCCTTTAGGGGGTGAGAGGGGGGTAAAGTTAGCACTGAACCTATCTGCCAGGATGTTGGCAATATCCGTTGGTTCTGTAATTTTCATGCAGTTGTGCTATAACTCAGAGCAGATCTTGGTGTTGCCATTGAGATTCTTGACATAGCTATATAATGCTTTGTGGTTGTCCCTAGAATCAGTGGAGATTTTGTTTTTTGTTTATTGCAGATTGTTTTCCTGGTACTTACTCCTCCATGGGTCACCTTGCTCTGTTCAGCCCTTGCTACACTCATGCTTCACCCTGCTACCCAACCCCACCCCCAATTCTCACCCACCCCTACTACACCTAAACGTGTACCTCTGTTATTCACACCTCCTCTACTCATCCTCCTATTCTGTCTCAAACTGTACTATCCAATCACAATCTGTTCTTATTATTCCAACCCCACCCACGTCTGTTCTAAACTACTTCTCAGATCTCACTCCATACCTTCAAAACTACCTATTCTCCACACAATTTCTGTTTATTATCCATATGTGTTGTCTCTGGAAAGGCATGTGTCTTTGACATATGGATCCCATTTCTCCTGTGTATGTAGTGTGTATACTTATTTCTTTAATGTTTTGCTGTGTTGCTGCTGTTTGGCACTGTGGATGTTTGCCTTTCACAAGCAGGATTGGGGATCTATTCTGGTTCTGCATTTCCTTATCTGCATTTGCTTATTCTTGCTGTTGATTAGCTTCCTCTTGCACTTCTGACAGTCTAGTGGATGATTGCATTTAATATCCATTGCGTACTGCGAAAATGCAATGATAGCAATCCCCATTTAGTGTTCTCTAACACACACCTACAGTCATACTCATCCTGGTATGACTGTCACACAGTTTTCAACATCTCAGCAATGATTTGTCTTCTGGTATATATGTACTTTTCCACTGCACCATGGCTGGGATGCATCTCTATTCTGTTTGTTAATTTTCCTTAACCAAGGTTGCATAGTGTGAATATGTGCTGAATGTGTACCTTACCTCTCCTTTATGTGCATTTCTAATCTTTCTCTGCCATGTCTTGTGATTTTTTATATTTATACCTGCCCTTTTGCTCTCCTCATCTTTCCATATATTTTCAATTCCTTCTATTCTCCAAAAAACAAAAATGGGGCATATTCCCACCAAAAGAAATGCTTATGCCCTTCTGACTCTCCATGTGACCTTTCTATTCCATCATACCTCTTCTGTGTCCCACTTCTTTACCCTCAACCCCCATCCACTTTTGCGTCACACTATTTCCTTGGGTGTGTGCATTACTTGTGTTCTCCAGATGTGTCCTGCACTCATATTATTAGCTAATGTTAGCCATGGATATGTGGTCATGATTGCTCTTCATCTTACATAATTATTTTTTTTTATTAGAAATTTGGCAAATTATATCAAATTCTGCAACTTGTGATGGGTATATTTATATATGGCCTTCTACGTATTACGACGATTTCTATAATTGTTTGCTGATATTTATCACTTTTCAGACATAATGGCTAATGCACATTTGTCTTTATTTAGTACTTTCCACTTATTACATTGGGCTTGTATACCTTCCGTTGATGTGCATTGTTAATACACATATATATCTTACTCTATGAACCAGTTTTCCTGGAATAAAGCTTTGACATGATTGATTGTCATTGGTTATGTCTGCTTGGCACTGAGGTATTCTCCATAAACTGGGGGATATTTGCATATTACTTGGTTAGCCACAATTCTTGCATAGTGGTTTATGTGATTACTGTAGTTCTGATGAAGTCTTGATGTAAGACAAAAGTGCTTGACTGCTGTTTTTGGTCAATAAATCATTGGTGGTTGCTACTAGGTGTGTGGTTTATACTGGACTTGTGTGCTCCCTGGACCTCCATCAGTTTTTCTTGTTTGGTTCATGGTTTCTCTTGTTGGATTTGTTTTTGGCCACTGGAAGAGGATCTGGGTCAGCCAACTTGGATCTGGTTTCCCAAATTTGTGCTGGTATAGGTAACCTTACTACTCTTTTGGACAAAATCAACCTACAATTGCAAGGTAACAATACTTCTCCAACAAATATTAATTCTCAATTGGAGCAATGTTCTGGTTACCTTTCCTCTTGGACTAACCAGCTTGGTGGGGTTGACCAGTCAAGAAATTATAACCACTGGGAGCTGTTGGACTTTGATACATGGAAAGCTGACATACATCTTTGAGTTTTCTTTGTCATGCTCCAGTCAGGCCAACACCGACCATAACATTATAGGTGAGCACTCCTTTGTTGACCAGTTACAGTTATTTCAGGACAAATTACTGGCTTATAAAAAACTTCAAATGAACAATGCATATTTGCAGAAGAACATTAAGAGAGGCTTAGTTCCTAAAGGGCTATGTCTGTGGCATTTCCCTAATGGAGTAGAAACTGACTCTGACTTTCACAAAGCTTTTATTAATATGTTCAGCAAAGCAGGCATGGACATAATTAATTTAATCATACAAGAAAATTAAGTCAGATTAGACAAGTTATCTTGTGACCTGGACATTATTAATACTAGTTTAACTACTGATGGTTTATTTGATCACTATTACACCAATTATTATAACCTGTTCAAAAAGATTGATGAAACTTGTGCTGCAATAAAAATCAGGAAAGTTAAAAAATTGCAGAGAGATAGTGAAGCCTATGCCAAAGGTAAGGCATATCTCCCACCCCCAAGGCTTCTGAACCTGGTCAGCCAATAGCAGTGCCAGAATCAGATGATGGACAACGGGAGGGCTTAAATTCACACAACTCTCATGACCTGGGCTTCCAGGAAGGAGCTAAAAACAGTGAACAACTGCCAAGACATTCTGAGAGGCTCTACCAAAAGGAAAAAGTAAAAGGGGAAGAATCTAATGCTTTTTTCTGCTAAAGATCATAACAAAAATTGGAATATAGACAATAATCCTAACTTTGAGTGCTTGGGAGCCAGGCCAAAGGCTTCTCATTCCAGATTGTTCAACAACGGCTATAAACAACTTTAAGGCTGGTAATCAGTGTAAGAAAAAAAAAACACTCAGGGAAAAAATCCACGAGGAAGAAATATTATTAAAGGATCAGGTAAGTACTACAGGGGATTATTCACCCATTTCAATCGACAGAATAATGGGATTTGAGACTGTACAAATTTGTAATGACATTAATGCACTGCATAGTTCATGCTCAGAATTTTCTCTGAGACATGTGGACATTGTCATTAATAAAACAAATTTAGATACCTCAAGTTTGTTTGGACAATTTGATGCTTTGCCTGTTAGGACAAGCTCAGGCATCTCTGAATGTAACTATGTTGGTCATTTGGATAATATGTCTGTAGTTACTTTTGAGAATCACTGTGTTTGTTATGAAAGCCAATGCTGTAAATTTTTTGTTGATTGTATGGGTTTATATTAGATAAATGAAAGTTTATCTTAGAGAATGCTCTAATAATCAAAAATCCTGGACCTCGATATGCTTTTTTGTGAGATTGCAATACAGTGAAGATTAGAATATTTCCCCTTTCCTCACTGGAGTGCGATCTCGGAGTTATAGCAAGTTTGAGGTCCAGGATTTTTTATTATTAGAGCGTTCACTAAGATAAGCTCTTGTTTATCTAATATAAACCCGAATGTACACCAGCACGAGGATACAATTCATCATTGTGCCATGAGTTCAGCTCTGACAACTTTTCAAATAGTTTTGAGTTGATTTCTCCTGTGTTTCATGGTGCAAATATTGATAATAATTGTTGTGCTTTGTCTGAATTGGTATTCATGTATGTAAACAAGTCAATTAATTTTGACAGTTCTATTTGTTCAACTACCACTGGTGGGGTTCACAACGTTATTGTAGCCTGTTCGCTAGTTAACTCCCCTTCAAGGGACATGAACAGTGGATTTGAAAATGGAGAATTTTTACATGACACCACTTATGCAATGACCAATTTATTTTGTGAAGCTGAAATTGATGCTAGTGACTTTTGTATTTCTAGTAGTCTGTTCTCCAGATGTAGTGCAGTTGACACAGACTTGGGGACGAATTTTGGAGCATTGCAAAAGTATGTTATGAATAGGGGGGATCCAGGCATTAAGTTAGTTAGTGAAGCACAGCTGAATGACTTTCCAGAATCCTTGAATAATTCAGCTGCAAATGTTGTTCACTTTGACACTGTTAATATGGTTGTTGTTGTTGAACCTGCTTTACAGGTATCCAAGTCTATTGGGTCTAGTTTTAGCTTGTTTTCTGATGTTGAAAATACGGTTACCCCTAATAATTTTGGGGAAGTACCAGTTTGCAGTAAAATATGGATAATGATTTTTCTGTGTATAACTTTTCAAGTTTTAACATTACAACTGAGCATGCCAATGTGTTAAGCAAAGGGCCAAGTTTAGTGCTGGCTAAGAAGTCCGATTTGGCTGAGGTTTTAATCAATTTAAAATTGTTTACATGTAAGCTTAATTTGGCACACTGGTTTAAAACTGACTCTCTGACCTCTGGCACAAACCTGAACAAACCTCTTAAGAAAGCTAGTTCATTCAACCCACCCTTAAATAGCTGGTTATCTTGCTTTGAGAAAATGTGTGAATTAGAAATTCACAAATCTTTCTAAAAAAACAGCTAGAGACTATAACTTATTCAATGAGGAGGCATTGTTGTTCAAAGAATTATGTAGCAACAAGAGTATCAGGATAATGAAACTGGACAAGGGTGGGGGAATAGTTGTGATGGATGTCAATGACTATAATAATCATATGCATGAGTTGCTTTTCACCAAGACTTATGTCCAGATATTTAAGAATGAGCTCAGTATTGCCTAATCAAAATTGATATCTGTCTTTATGACATGGTTATGCAGGGGTAAGTTAAGAGTGACACATATAATTATTTACTCAATCAGCATCCAGTAGTAGTGGGCATCTTTGGGATACCCAAAATCCATAAAGATTTTCAAAATCCACCTTTGATACCCATAGTGGACATGGGTAGAAGCAAGACCTTCTACATATCCAAAGATGTGGACAGCCTCCTAAAACCATCAGTCACTGAAGTCCCACATATTTGTAAGGATTCTTGGGATTTTTTGACCAGGCTAGTGAAGCTTAGGTTCTCAAGTGATTGTATTTTGGTCACAATAGATGTCTAAAATTTATATTCTGTCATTTCCCACAAGGTAGATTTGGAGTGATTGGAATGTATTCTTTTTGACATAGGACTTTTGTTGAATAATGACATTAACACAACTTGTACACTTATGGATTTGGTTTTGACAAACAATTTTCTTTATTTTAAAGGCCAGTTGTTCAAACAGGCAAGTGGGGTAGCCATGGGGGCTTCTTGCACCTCAAACTTTGGCAACTTGGCCATGGCCTATTGGGAGAGGCATTATGTATTTAATAGTCCCTTTGTTGAATGTTGGTCATTCTATATTTGTTTCCTGGATGATATTTTTATCATCTGGGATGATTCTGCCACAAAATTGAACAAATTTCTCAAGTATATCAATAGTAGTACATCTTTTCTAAAGTTTACCCATATGTTTGATCATGATTCAATGGCCTCTTTGGATGTATTGGTAACCAAGGATTATTTGAGACACTGTTTTTGTTCCAACATCTACCGTAAAAAAACTTTTTCCAGCTCTTACCTCCATTTCAACAGTTGGCATCCAAAATTTCAAAAGAGGGCTGTGGTCAAGGGGCAGTTGGTCAGACTTACTTGTATGATTTCTGATGATGCCACCTTCACTGTTGAAAAAGGCAAATTGATTAGCATGTTCAGTAAAAGAGGTTACCCATGAGTTATCGAACATTATTAAGGAAGAAGTCCAGGGTAAGAGGAGGAATGTTTTTTACAAGCCATTACTACCTATTCTTGGTGGTTGAACCGATGACCATTTGGCTGGCAATAGCTTGTCCAAAGAAACACAACCAGCAAGTGTCCCCTTTGAATGTTCTCTAATAGCCACCTTTTCAGTTAACATCAATGATGTGGTGGACACAGTGTGTAATTTTTGGCCAATTGTGATGAGTATCAATGAAGGCAAAGAATTGTTTTCGGTCAAGCCAAAGATTCTGTTCAGAAGGGGCAAGTCTTTTAAGAACTTTTTAGAAATGAAATGTGATGTGAGTTGTTCAAGTAGAACTAAGGGCATGTACAAATCTTTGCAATTATTGTCAACATATTTTATTGGGCGACTCATTTTTCATCAGGAATAGGAAATTTAAGGTAAAAAGACACTTTAATTGTGTATCCAAAGGGGTGATATATGGAGCTCTTTGTCAACCTCTTAAGGCATTCTACATTGGAAAGACTAATTGTAAGCTGAAATAAAGAATGTATGAACACTTGAATGAGATCATGAAGGGTAAAAACACCAATGCCTTGTATAGGCATATTTCAGCTTTTCCTTACCACCACTTCAAGTTTGTAGTGTTGGAATATATGGAATGGGATGCAAGGGATTTTAGCAAAGAAGAACAACTCAACAAAAAGGAATTAATCTGGATTTTAATGAGTGATGCCCTTACTTCCCCTGGGCTCAATGACTGCTGTTCTATTACCCCAATCCTAAAACTGAAAATTATGGAGGGGTAATTCATCAGTCATCTTTATAATTTGTTGTATATACATTGTTGTAACATGTTTGGCACTGCTTTTTTATTCATACACACTGTTTCAAACTGTCATTATATTTTCAAGTTTTTAATTAATTTTTTAAGCATTATTTGTATTGGTCAGTTTTAACCACATGACTACAGGATGTTCCTTTACATTGTGTGGTTTATGTGATTACTGCAGTTCTGATCAAGCAAGTCTTAATGTAAGACAAAAGTGCTTGACTGCTGTTTTGGCTCAATAAATCCTTGGTGGTTGCTACTAGCTGTGTGGTTTATACTGGACTTCTATGTATTTGTATGTGTTTGTGTGTGTGCACCTGCACGCTTGTGTGTGTGTGTGTGTGTGTGTGTGTGTGTGTGTGTGTGTGTATGCATCCATCTACATTTATATGCCACCATGTGTCAGAAATGATGCAAAGCAATATATTGTAAAAATGGAGTAAATGGAGTTCTTATTTGTTACTGTTTTTTTAAGCAGGTAAAAAAGCTAATCAAATAGCATGTAATCCAACTAGATTGAAACCTAGAATCATCATATTTTATTGTTTAAGTATCCTATTTCTCAGTAATAAACAGGATAAACAGACAGAGCTGCAGTTCATACTCAACTAATGTAATCTGGCTCCCAATTTTACTTTCTTCGGTTACTGCTTAAACATGTGGATTACGGATTATAGATCACCTGCACTTCAGTTTAAGTAAAGATGTAGGACTGCACCAAGTCTGTGGAGGTGTGCCAATCTGACACAACAGCTACATGCTGTACTGGGGATTGCACTGGCATTGAAAGTTCATACCAAAATTTTTATTTATTTATTTTTTTGAGAAAAATGTTATTAGAATAATTGGTGAAGGTCTGTACTGCTCCAAATCCTGAAACATGTATTTGTAGTCCAGAATGAATGTGCGCATGATAGCAATCCCCATTTAGTGTTCTCTAACACACACCTACAGTCATACTCATCCTGGTATGACTGTCACACAGTTTTCAACATCTCAGCAATGATTTGTCTTCTGGTATATATGTACTTTTCCACTGCACCATGGCTGGGATGCATCTCTATTCTGTTTGTTAATTTTCCTTAACCAAGGTTGCATAGTGTGAATATGTGCTGAATGTGTACCTTACCTCTCCTTTATGTGCATTTCTAGTCTTTCTCTGCCATGTCTTGTGATTTTTTATATTTATACCTGCCCTTTTGCTCTCCTCATCTTTCCATATCTTTTCAATTCCTTCTATTCTCCAAAAAACAAAAATGGGGCATATTCCCACCAAATAAAATGCTTATGCCCTTCTGACTCTCCATGTGACCTTTCTATTCTATCATACCTCTTCTGTGTCCCACTTCTTTACCCTCAACCCCCATCCACTTTTGCGTCACACTATTTCCTTGGGTGTGTGCATTACTTGTGTTCTCCAGATGTGTCCTGCACTCATATTATTAGCTAATGTTAGCCATGGATATGTGGTCGTGATTGCTCTTCATCTTACATAATTAATTTTTTTTATTAGAAATTTGGCAAATTATGTCAAATTCTGCAAATTGTGATGGGTATATTTATATATGGCCTTCTACATATTACGACGATTTCCATAATTGTTTGCTGATATTTATCACTTTTCAGACATAATGGCTAATGCACATTTGTCTTTATTTAGTACTTTCCACTTATTACATTGGGCTTGTATACCTTCCGTTGATGTGCATTGTTAATACACATATATATCTTACTCTATGAACCAATTTTCCTGGAATAAAGCTTTGACATGATTGATTGTCATTGGTTATGTCTGCTTGGCACTGAGGTATTCTTCATAAACTGGGGGATATTTGCATATTACTTGGTTAGCCACAATTCTTGCATAGTGGTTTATGTGATTACTGTAGTTCTGATGAAGTCTTGATGTAAGACAAAAGTGCTTGACTGTTGTTTTTGGTCAATAAATCATTGGTGGTTGCTACTAGGTGTGTGGTTTATACTGGACTTGTGTGCTCCCTGGACCTCCATCAGTTTTTCTTGTTTGGTTCATGGTTTCTCTTGTTGGATTTGTTTTTGGCCACTGGAAGAGGATCTGGGTCAGCCAACTTGGATCTGGTTTCCCAAATTTGTGCTGGTATAGGTAACCTCACTACTCTTTTGGACAAAATCAACCTACAATTGCAAGGTAACAATACTTCTCCAACAAATATTAATTCTCAATTGGAGCAATGTTCTAGTTACCTTTCCTCTTGGACTAACCAGCTTGGTGGGGTTGACCAGTCAAGAAATTATAACCACTGGGAGCTGTTGGACTTTGATACATGGAAAGCTGACATACATCTTTGAGTTTTCTTTGTCACGCTCCAGTCAGGCCAACACCGACCATAACATTATAGGTGAGCACTCCTTTGTTGACCAGTTACAGTTATTTCAGAAGAAATTACTGTCTTATAAAAAACTTCAAATTAACAATGCATATTTGCAGAATAACATTAAGAGAGGCTTAGTTCCTAAAGGGCTATGTCTGTGGCATTTCCCTAATGGAGTAGAAACTGACTCTGACTTTCACAAAGCTTTTATTAAAATGTTCAGCAAAGCAGGCACGGACATAATTAATTTAATCATACAAGAAAATTAAGTCAGATTAGACAAGTTATCTTGTGACCTGGACATTATTAATACTAGTTTAACTACTGATGGTTTATTTGATCACTATTACACCAATTATTATAACCTGTTCAAAAAGATTGATGAAACTTGTGCTGCAATAAAAATCAGGAAAGTTAAAAAATTGCAGAGAGATAGTGAAGCCTATGCCAAAGGTAAGGCATATCTCCCACCCCCAAGGCTTCTGAACCTGGTCAGCCAATAGCAGTGCCAGAATCAGATGATGGACAATGGGAGGGCTTAAATTCACACAACTCTCATGACCTGGGCTTCCAGGAAGGAGCTTCTGAGAGGCTCTACCAAAAGGAAAAAGGAAAAGGGGAAGAATCTAATGCTTTTTTCTGCTAAAGATCATAACAAAAATTGGAATATAGACAATAATCCTAATTTTGAGTGCTTGGGAGCCAGGCCAAAGGCTTCTCATTCCAGATTGTTCAACAATGGTTATAAACAACTTTAAGGCTGGTAATCAGTGTAAGAAAAAAAAAAACACTCAGGGAAAAAATCCACGAGGAAGAAATATTATTAAAGGATCAGATAAGTACTACAGGGGATTATTCACCCATTTCAATCGACAGAATAATGGGATTTGAGACTGTACAAGTCTGTAATGACATTAATGCACTGCATAGTTCATGCTCAGAATTTTCTCTGAGATGTGGACATTGTCATTAATAAAACAAATTTAGATACCTCAAGTTTGTTTGGACAATTTGATGTTTTGCCTGTTAGGACAAGCTCAGGCATCTCTGAATGTAATTATGTTGGTCATTTGGATAATATGTCTGTAGTTACTTTTGAGAATCACTGTATTTGTTTATGAAAGCCAATGCTGTAAATTTTTTGTTGATTGTATGGGTTTATATTAGATAAATGAAAGTTTATCTTAGAGAATGCTCTAATAATCAAAAATCCTGGACCTCGATATGCTTTTTTGTGAGATTGCAATACAGTGAAGATTAGAATATTTCCCCTTTCCTCACTGTAGTGCGATCTCGGAGTTATAGCAAGTTTGAGGTCCAGGATTTTTTATTATTAGAGCATTCACTAAGATAAACTCTTGTTTATCTAATATAAACCCGAATGTACACGAGCACGAGGATAAAATTCATCATTGTGCCATGAGTTCAGCTCTAACAACTTTTCAAATAGTTTTGAGTTGATTTCGCCTGTGTTTCATGGTGCAAATATTGATAATAATTGTTGTGCTTTGTCTGAATTGGTATTCATGGATGTAAACAAGTCAATTAATTTTGACAGTTCTATTTGTTCAACTACCACTGGTGGGGTTCACAACGTCATTGTAGCCTGTTCGCTAGTTAACTCCCCTTCAAGGGACATGAACAGTGGATTTGAAAATGGAGAGTTTTTACATGACACCATTTATGCAATGACCAATTTACTTTGTGAAGCTAAAATTGATGCTAGTGACTTTTGTATTTCTAGTAGTCAGTTCTCCAGATGTAGTGCAGTTGACACAGACTTGGGGACAAATTTTGGAGCATTGCAAAAGGATGTTATGAATAGGGGGGATCCAGGCATTAAGTTAGCTAGTGAAGCACAGCTGAATGACTTTCCAGAATCCTTGAATAATTCAGCTGCAAATGTTGTTCACTTTGACACTGTTAATATGGTTGTTGTTGTTGAACCTGCTTTACAGGTATCCAAGTCTATTGGCTCTAGTTGTAGCTTGTTTTCTGATGTTGAAAATACGGTTACCCCTAATAATTTTGGGGAAGTACCAGTTTGCAGTAAAATATGGATAATGATTTTTCTGTGTATAACTTTTCAAGTTTTAACATTACAACTGAGCATGCCAATGTGTTAAGCAAAGGGCCAAGTTTAGTGCCGGCTAAGAAGTCTGATTTGACTGAGGTTTTAATCAATTTAAAATTGTTTACATGTAAGCTTAATTTGGCACACTGGTTTAAAACTGACTCTCTGACCTCTGGCACAAACCTGAACAAACCTCTTAAGAAAGCTAGTTCATTCAACCCACCCTTAAATAGCTGGTTATCTTGCTTTGAGAAAATGTGTAAATTAGAAATTCACAAATCTTTCCAAAAAAACAGCTAGAGACTATAACTTATCCAATAAGGAGGCATTGTTGTTCAAAGAATTATGTAGCAACAAGAGTATCAGGATAATGAAACTGGACAAGGGTGGGGGAATAGTTGTGATGGATGTCAATGACTATAATTATCATATGCATGAGTTGCTTTTCACCAAGACTTATGTCCAGATATTTAAGAATGAGCTCAGTATTGCCTAATCAAAAATTGATATCTGTCTTTATGACATGGTTATGCAGGGGTAAGTTAAGAGTGACACATATAATTATTTACTCAATCAGCATCCAGTAGTAGCGGGCATCTTTGGGATACCCAAAATCCATAAAGATTTTCAAAATCCACCTTTGATACCCATAGTGGACATGGGTAGAAGCAAGACCTTCTACATATCCAAAGATGTGGACAGCCTCCTAAAACCATCAGTCACTGAAGTCCCACATATTTGTAAGGATTCTTGGGATTTTTTGACCAGGCTAGTAAAGCTTAGGTTCTCGGGTGATTGTATTTTGGTCACAATCGATGTCTAAAATTTATATTCTGTCATTTCCCACAAGGTAGATTTGGAGTGATTGGAATGTATTCTTTTTGACATAGGACTTTTGTTGAATAATGACATTAACACAACTTGTACACTTATGGATTTGGTTTTGACAAACAATTTTCTTTATTTTAAAGGCCAGTTGTTCAAACAGGCAAGCGGGGTAGCCATGGGGGCTTCTTGCACCCCAAACTTTGGCAACTTGGCCATGGCCTATTGGGAGAGGCATTATGTATTTAATAGTCCCTTTGTTGAATGTTGGTCATTCTATATTTGTTTCCTGGATGATATTTTTATCATCTGGGATGATTCTGCCACAAAATTGAACAAATTTCTCAAGTATATCAATAGTAGTACATCTTTTCTAAAGTTTACCCATATGTTTGATCATGATTCAATGGCCTCTTTGGATGTATTGGTAACCAAGGATTATTTGAGACACTGTTTTTGTTCCAACATCTACCGTAAAAAAACTTTTTCCAGCTCTTACCTCCATTTCAACAGTTGGCATCCAAAATTTCAAAAGAGGGCTGTGGTCAAGGGGTAGTTGGTCAGACTTACTTGTATGATTTCTGATGATGCCACCTTCACTGTTGAAAAAGGCAAATTGATTAGCATGTTCAGTAAAAGAGGTTACCCATGAGTTGTCGAACATTATTAAGGAAGAAGTCCAGGGTAAGAGGAGGAATGTTTTTTACAAGCCATTACTACCTATTCTTGGTGGTCGAACCGCTGACCATTTGGCTGGCAATAGCTTGTCCAAAGAAACACAACCATCAAGTGTCCCTTTTGAACGTTCTCTAATAGCCACCTTTTCAGTTAACATCAATGATGTGGTGGACACAGTGTGTAATTTCTGGCCAATTGTGGTGAGTATCAATGAAGGCAAAGAATTGTTTTGGGTCAAGCCAAAGATTCTGTTCAGAAGGGGCAAGTCTTTTAAGAACTTTTTAGAAATGAAACATGATGTGAGTTGTTCAAGTAGAACTAAGGGCATGTACAAATCATTGCAAGTATTGTCAACATATTTTATTGGGTGACTCATTTTTCATCAGGAATAGGAAATTTAAGGTAAAAAGACACTTTAATTGTGTATCCAAAGGGGTGATATATGGAGCTCTTTGTCAACCTCTTAAGGCATTCTGCATTGGAAAGACTAATTGTAAGCTGAAATAAAGAATGTATGAACACTTGAATGAGATCATGAAGGGTAAAAACACCAATGCCTTGAATAGGCATATTTCGGCTTTTCCTGACCACCACTTCAAGTTTGTAGTGTTGGAATATATGGAATGGGATGCAAGGGATTTTAGCAAAGAAGAACAACTCAACAAAAAGGAATTAATCTGGATTTTAATGAGTGATGCCCTTACTTCCCCTGGGCTCAATGACTGCTGTTCTATTACCCCAATCCTAAAACTGAAAATTATGGAGGGGTAATTCATCAGTCATCTTTATAATTTGTTGTATATACATTGTTGTAACATGTTTGGCACTGCTTTTTTATTCATACACACTGTTTCAAACTGTCATTATATTTTCAAGTTTTTAATTAATTTTTTAAGCATTATTTGTATTGGTCGGTTTTAACCACAAGAGGAGGCTTTGCAGACCCAAATGATCATTTGCCTCATTTACATTTGTTTTCCTTTGTTAGTTGTATGCATTTTGATTCTCCTGTTTTTGTCTTTTCTTTCTTCCCCCCCACACCCCCCCCCTTTTTTCCCCTCCTCATTACCACACTGTATATTATGGGGCATATGTTTACTCCTTTGCTCCCATACCTCATTGCTTGACCCTGTTTGTAGTTGTTCTTTAGAGACCTATGGGTATATGTTCTGTTATACCCGTATAGTCTCTTATACTATTGCATTTACGCTTGATATATTATGTCCATCTGATTAGTGCTGTATTGATATGTATTTCTTAGATATTAGGTTGTTCCCTGTTAGATTATGTGGTTTTCCTGTTTGAATTTATATGAGCCACGATATTTTATCCATGTGTTGCGAGAACGTGTATTTGTTTTTGTCACCTTGGATCTCAATAGTTTTTATGCCACATGAATTTACCTTATAGCCTAATTTTTAGGCTTTACTGCCATCTATTGATGATTTTTTAAAGGCATTAGCTATGCAGAACTTGTCGTATCCCAATGACGACGATACGTAACGTGGATATACACTTAGAACTAAGAAGCGTTTTGTTTTTTGCCAGTTTACACTACACCACACTATGTTTCTGTTCTAGAAATGTTTTTAACACTCTATGGATTATAGGCGCTGAATTGGCATATTTACGATGTCCATTTGGTAAGCGCCTTTAACTAGAATGGATTTGTTTAATTGCTCAGTTGAGCTGGTTTATATAGCAGCGCCTTTGAGGCTGTTAATCTGATGTCTTTTAATACTCCGATGTTTTAACACAGAGGTCGCAGTGCTTGTGTGTTTGATCTGTTTTATATACTTGGCGTTGTGTCAGCCTGTATATGTCTTTGCTAATAATGGGACGGTTGATCGCCGCTGTATATACCTGCCATAACAAGTTTTTAATATTGTCAGCTACTACGGGGAGGGTTGTTATAACACTATATATTAATGTTCTTACCTCTGTAGGAGTTTTTAATGCTGATTCTAATCATGTCTTTTATCGTTGATTTAAATTATGTTTGTTTATGAGATTTTAACATTGTTCCTCCATATCACTCTCGCCCTATGGACATTCATGATGTTGTACAATACTTTTGATGCATTTGATTCACAGTTTATGTGAAGTTTTTTTGACATGTTTAATATTTATGTGATGACGATTTTATTAATGCATATTGATTGGTTTGAGCTCGACCAACCATCAGAGCTCTGAGGATTTTTAAACCTGTTTAGTAGTTGTTTTTTGTAAAAGTCTGAAGAAGCCTCAGGGTGAAAGCGCTTACTGGAATAAAACTTTTTTGTTCAACTTTGGATTCTTGATTTGTCGATTGGAGACCTACAGGTGACTTGTTTGCCATCTAGGGACCACACTTGAACTCTATGACAGTTTTGTTACCATCTTTATAATTTGTTGTATATACATTGTTGTAACATGTTTGGCACTGCTTTTTTATTCATACACACTGTTTCAAACTGTCATTATATTTTCAAGTTTTTAATTAATTTTTTAAGCATTATTTGTATTGGTCGGTTTTAACCACATGACTACAGGATGTTCCTTTACATTGTGTGGTTTATGTGATTACTGCAGTTCTGATCAAGCAAGTCTTAATGTAAGACAAAAGTGCTTGACTGCTGTTTTGGCTCAATAAATCCTTGGTGGTTGCTACTAGCTGTGTGGTTTATACTGGACTTCTATGTATTTGTATGTGTTTGTGTGTGTGCACCTGCACGCTTGTGTGTGTGTGTGTGTGTGTGTGTGTGTGTGTGTGTGTGTGTGTGTGTGTGTGTGTGTGTGTGTATGTGTGTGTGTATGCATCCGTCTACATTTATATGCCACCATGTGTCAGAAATGATGCAAAGCAATATATTGTAAAAATGGAGTAAATGGAGTTCTTATTTGTTACTGTTTTTTTAAGCAGGCAAAAAAGCTAATCAAATAGCATGTAATCCAACTAGATTGAAACCTAGAATCATCATATTTTATTGTTTAAGTATCCTATTTCTCAGTAATAAACAGGATAAACAGACAGAGCTGCAGTTCATACTCAACTAATGTAATCTGGCTCCCAATTTTACTTTCTTCGGTTACTGCTTAAACATGTGGATTACGGATTATAGATCACCTGCACTTCAGTTTAAGTAAAGATGTAGGACTGCACCAAGTCTGTGGAGGTGTGCCAATCTGACACAACAGCTACATGCTGTACTGGGGATTGCACTGGCATTGAAAGTTCATACCAAAATTTTTATTTATTTATTTTTTTGAGAAAAATGTTATTAGAATAATTGGTGAAGGTCTGTACTGCTCCAAATCCTGAAACATGTATTTGTAGTCCAGAATGAATGTGTGCATGATAATCTTACAGGTTGTGTAAGTGTATCAGATAGATATTATGGTGTATTCAAGAGCTATATTCAAGAGACGGAAAGAAATGTATTCTAGTTCAGACATACATGGATGTGTCTGAAGATCAGTGGAACTATGCAGTATGTCACAATGATATCTTTGTAACAAAGAAAATATGTCATACTTTCTCATTCAGAGATCAAACACTATTTTCTTTCCACTACATAGTAAGGCAGATTGTGATTTTCTACATACCCAGAGAATATACACTTCAGAGATCCTTAAAATTATAAAAGTATGACTTCAGTAGAAGGGAATTGTGCCAACTTAATCATGCATATAATGGCTACATAATTCTACAAGCTACTCATGGAAACCAAAATGAAATTATTTCACACTTCATGAAAGAACGTGACAGTTTAATGAAATTCTTAATGAGATGAACTGATAAAGTGTCTTGCGATGGGTGTATTTTCTTTATCACACCTGCTGACTGTTAGCTCGTTTTGCTTTGTTACCTTACCCACCTTCTTTTTCCAAACATATTACATGAGCTGAGAGTGGGGTGGAAGATGCTGATTTTTGATTGTAACTGCACCACTATGATTTGCAACAGTTGCCACATTATTATCGACACTCATTTCATACCATCTATTTGTAGCCTAAGCAGCTCTGTTTGATTACAGTCTGTGAATCTTGTCATTTAATGCAAATGCCTGCTGAGATCCAAAAGAATTCTGACAATTTTTTTTTCCAAACTATTCCTCAAATAAATACCAATATCGCATATACTATAATTAGTAGAAGAAGCCGTTCCAGATGTCAGTTTTGCAGTGGCACTAATTTCAAAACTAAAACTAAAATAAAATAAATAATCTTGGTCTCATGTTTTATTTTAAATAATGGAATACTGCATTGTCACATTTTTTTTTAACTTTGTATTTTTTATTCGTCCTTATATGACAATATATTTGGACAGTGGCAGTAACAAGGGGCAACTGAACATAAGTGCATAAAACTGGCTGGACACATACTGATATAACCTTTTAATGTGCATGAAATGATGGTTATATCATAGCTGGTCCCTAATGGCAGCCTCCTGTATGTACATTTGATAGTCAGAATTTACTGGTATGTCTGTAAGGTGTCATCTGCATGTATCCCATGGGTCTCCACTATAGGAAGTTTAAGGTATTACATACTGAAAACTTTAGTTTTGCTGGGTCATTCTTCAACTCTTTTCTAAGATGCATATGACTACAGTGACATAAAGAAAAGAAGGAAACAAATCATTCTCCTGAACTTGAAAATATGCATGGATCCATCAAAAAAATTCAGTGTAGCATTTTAATTTGAGTACAGAATAAAATGTCAGAATCAAAATAAATAGCAGGTGTAAAATGTTTAGAAGAACTAGGGATATTTTTGAAGAACTGAATTGTAAAGCAAAATAGATTAAACACTGATAGACCTTAAAGCATCAAGCTCAGTTTCTGAAGTGGGAGAAAAGAAACAGTAGACACTGCTGGCAATGTTCTCTAACCATTTAGCAAATGTCAACTGTAGCTGAATTTAATTTCTGCTGATCTGATATGCCTGCACATTTCACTTGCCTAGAAGCAGTGTTGATGTTGATAAGAACAGCAGAATGAGGATTTGTATTCTGGCCCTGACAAAGATTAACTAGGAATAGTCTAAGTACATTTTCTTCTTTGAGAAGTATGTGGGCAAAACCTACAACAGGACAATTTCAATCTTGTATTTAAGTTGGACACACTGAGGACAAGAACATAGCATGTATGCAATATCAGCTGACTTTTTCCCACATCAATTACGAGTGTTTCCTCCATTAATGAGTTGATTGATAAAAACAGAGATCAAGTAGGCACTGTTCCAGATTTTGAGGCAATCTTAATTGAGCCTTGTGGATGCTAGGAGAGTTTAACAGAGGCAAGATCAAAAGAATTCAGTGGTAAGGAAGTGTGTGGCATCTAAAAGACAAAGTTATGTTTTACAAGAAAGAAACATCAAAGCTTCATAATAGAGTCTGCCTATCAAGCAAGTCAGGCCTAGGACATCTGGGCATTCAGTCACCTAGTCTGACTGATAATTTATCCAGGGGGAAATAAACCAAATACATCCTGGTGGATCACCTAAATGACTTTAAAGAAAGCCTCATTCATCAAGCAACCTTTTTCAGCAGTAGGTCTAAAAACATCCCATATGCAAGGATAGAGTGTGCCAAAACTGCAGTAATCTGCACTGGCCTTTGAGTTCAAGAAAATTAATGTATTGTATAAAGCAGATAAGCCAATATAAGTCATGTGGTTAGCATTGATAAGTTCTGCACTTGGGTCAAGATTCATAGGTCTGCTAACAGGGAAAATTTAACTTTTTGGTATAGCAAAGGACTTAAAAATAGAGAAGTGTTCATATGCTGATCCACAAATTGAGCAGAACAGTGTGTTTGATGTCAAGTCAGATTGATGTATGATTTTTTGTAATAAGTTACTAAAAGGACTTCAGGAAGGCAGCAATGGCATAGTATAGTACAATTCTGAGTTTTGGTGATGAAAGCAACCAAGAATCAAAGGGTAACCAACAGTTTTGAACACAATCTTAAGTGTATCTTCAAAAGAAACATATTTAGAGAAGGCGGAGTTGACTGAGGTGGACTAGGCCTAATCAAAGCCTTTTGTCAATACACCAAATGGAGAGGCTAATCAATGTATCTCCATCTTTTAATAATGTTGATTCTACCCGTGTAAGAAAGAAGACCAAATTTACATATTTTTAAGAATTCCCTTCTTGACTGCATCAAACAAATAGTATCCCATAGTTATAGAATTTACACCTAGATATTCAAGTCTACACAGTGACTAAACCAAACAACAAGCACAAAACTGTTCTCAGCTAAGGTGGGCTTTAATAAGAAAACATGTGTTATTTCAGTTGAGTTTGCCATTCTACAGAAGGGCTAGTAATTAATGAACTGGAGAACTTTGATGCTAGAGGTGAGCAAAGCCCTGACAGTCTAAGATGATATCATTTGCATAGGCCAATAATTTAGTGTGTATCCCTATTTGTAAATTTCATGGTTTACACTGCCAGGTTCAGGTGACTTGCCTATTCATCATCATCCACTGCCCTTCTGTTGAATTACAAACTCAGCTGGGATATCACCTGTTTACTTATTACAGCCTACCATAGTTGAGAAAGATTAACCTGCTTATGGTTTGATTTAGTTACTTAGTGGTTTTGAATATTAGCTAGATATAAATTCTTTTTAACTCTGTAGTATTACTTGTTTGATGAAGAGGAGCTTTAATCTAGATGATGACTTCAGCTAGTAACTTGTTTAAACCTGTCTCATAATGGTCAGTTGTGTCAGTCTCTGGGGAAGGAGCAACATATAGGTAGGTCATCATAGTTTCTGAAGAAGGTACTAGAGTAAAACGTCTTAGATTAAACAGGTCATTGCATGTTTGTTTTCTTCCAATAGTCTTAAATGGGAATGACATGTAGACTTACAGTTAAACCAGTGATAAATTGTTTACATCTTACAGTGCAAAAATGTAAAGGAATCGCACTCAAGTAGGAATTAGTCTAGGTCCGCAAGTAAAATGTTGAAGATGGATTTTTTCTTGATGCTGTATGATGCATGGTACTAGGTTACAAATGGTGGCCTGCCATTTTGCGGCCTTACAGCTATCAACCACTGACAGTCCACAATAATTTACTCATTCCTACTTAGAAACCATGATGGGAATGGAACACATTTCTAAGTCAGGGTACAGTTAGAGTTCATGAAAAAAGAAGTTATGTCTTACCATAACGTTCCATCTGTATTGTTGATCCTCGTTCAGTCATTACGTATGGGTATCGGTTCCGAGCTCAGAACCGAGCCGGCCATTTTCCAAGCTCGCGTCAGCTTCAAACTCTCGAGCTAAACTCTTACCCACAATTCCCATCTCCCTGTTACTTCAGATTGAGTTTGCAAGTTAAAGAAGGTAGAGGCTACCTCTGGTCAAATAACCTAAGAGAACTGGATAGTGAGATCCACTAGAAACCACAGGAGGTGGAAGGAGGGAGGGTCGTAATGACTGAACGAGGATCAACAATACAGATGGAACATTATGGTAAGACATAACTTTTTTGTCTGATATTGTTAATCCTCATTTATTCCTTACATATGGGACAGAGTCCCCAGCTACCTCTATTCCTGGGAGGCTCTCATGGAAGGACATTCCTGAGCACCATAGAACCGAAAGACACTTTTCCCCTGGAGGGCAAATACAATTTGTAATGATTGATGAAGGTATGAGGCGTAGCCCAAGTTGCAGCTGCACAGATGTCATGTAAAGAAGCTGTGGCATGGAAGGCAGCAGAGGTTGCCACCAACCTCATTGAATGAGCTTTCATGGTAGTAGGCAATGACATGTTACGTTGCGTGTAAATAAAGGTCACGCAGTCCTTCAACCATCTAGCTAATGTGACCTTAGCAACAGCCGATTCTAATCTAGGTCCAGAAAAGGCCAAAAATAACTGGTCATATTTACGAAAGGGTTTAGTCCAGTTTAGGTAAAAACGGATTTGCCTGTGAATATCAAGGGTATGTAGGCAATACTCTCCTCTGTTTGAATGGTTGGGAAAGAAAACTGGCAATTTAATGGCTTGATTAATGGACATTTCAGAGATCACTTTAGGCAGAAATGACAGATTAGTTCTCAGAGACACTCTATCTCTATGAAAAATCAAGTATGGACTCTTGATACATAAAGCTTGAAGTTCAGAAATATGTCTGGCAGAAGTAATTGTGACCAAAAACAAGGTTTTTCATGACAAATACTTGAGTTCGCAAGAAGAGGCTGGTTCAAAAGGTGCCATTGTCAGAGCTTGTAGAACTAATGATAAATCCCATGGTTGAATAGGTTCTCTAAAAGGTGGCTTCAGATGATTCACACCTTTTATGAAGGTCTTGCACAATTTATAGAACATAAGAGAGGAATCTTGGACACCCTCATGAAAATTAGAAATTGCAACCAAATGAACTGGTAGAGGCCGATAGACCTGATTGAATCAGGTTGGCCAGATAGTCCAGTATTACTGACACTGGTGCTGAAAAGGGGTCTACTTGTTTATCTTTCAGCCAACAGGTAAATCTTTTCCACTTGCTCAGATAAGTAATTCTAGTGGAGGACTTATGAGAAGCAATGAAAATATCATGTACTGGTAAAGAAAGATCATTCTGCCTGGCAGTCAAGGGAATTGGAGTAGCAAAGCCGTTAGCTTCAGGCTGTTCAGGTTGGGATGAATCAGGTTCTGTGGGTGTGAGATCAACTCTGGGATTGGATGGAGGATCCATGGTCAATCTAGTAGGTGAGGCCAAAGGAATGGGAACCAAATCTGTTGTGGCCAATATGGTGCTATGCGGATTACCTTGCTCTTCAACCGCTGGGCTTTCTTGCGAAACTGTGGAATGAGAGGAAAGGGCAGAAATGCATAGAGAAGACCCGGGCCAGTCGTGGACTAGAGTGTCCCTGGCTGACTGTCCTGGAGAGGGAATCAGGGCGAAGTAGTTGCTGCATTAATAGTTGGCCGGGGATGCAAAGAGGTCGCAGCAAGGATGGCCCCAGCAGTGGAAGATCTCTGCCGCTATCAAGGGATTCAGGGACCACTCATGAGGTTGCAAAATGCACCTGCTGAGTCTGTCTACTATCACGTTGGAACTCCTGGGAATGTGCGTTGCTTGATGAAAATGGTTGGTAGCCATTGCCCATTGCCATATCCTCATGGCCTCTCAACAAAGGGGGTAAGATTTGGTTCCACCTTGCTTGCTGATGTACCAGACCACCGTCATGTTGTCTGATTGAACCACAATTGTCCCAGATGGCAGCAAGGGATGGAATGCTTGCAACGCCAGAAGAACCGCCCTCAGCTCTAGAACATTTATATACAGATGGGCCTCCAGTTGGGACCAAGTGCCTTGGACTGTCTATCCCTGACATAGCCCCCCCACCCCATCAGGGCGGTGTCTGTGGTCACTGTGGCCTTGGGTTGCTGGGGGGGGAAAAGGAGCGAGACCATTGAGAGTGATTGTGTGTCATCCACAAATTTAAATCTTGTTTGCACCTGTGGGTTACTCGAATCATGGCTGAAAGAGGATGCTGAAAAGGATAACATTGGGTGAGCAGTAGCCATTGTAGAAGCCTCATGTGAAACCTGGCCAGGGGAACAATGGTGATGGTGGCTGCCATGGAACCCAACAGCTGTAGAACTGAGTGAGCCGTGGATTTTTCCTTTGAAAGGATTGGAATTAGTTGTTGTTTTATCCTTAAAATTCTGTGCTCTGTAATAGCAGCTCTGTAGTTTTTTGTGTCCAAGATAACCCTTATGAATTCTGTCAACTGAGATGGGGTGAGATTGGATTTCTGCCAGTTTATGGTTATGACTAGTCTTTGAGCAGAGAGGAGAGAGTATGCCAGGGTTTTTTCCAGTAGAGGTCTAGTGGGGGCGGAAATGAGCCAGTCATCTAGGTACGGAAACACCTGGAATCCTTGAAGTCGCAAGTGAGCAACTGCCATGCACTTTGTGAACACTCTGGGGGCTGTAGAGAGTCCGAAGGGCAGTACTCTGAACTGGTAGTGACTGGCTCCCACACGGAAGTGCAGAAATCTTCTTGATGGCCTGTCCACCTTTATGTGGTAGTATGCATCTTGAAAATCTTTAGAGCACATCCAATCATCTTTTTCCAAAAGCAGGAGGATAGACTGTATAGTGACCATCCGGATTTTTGTACTCTCACAAACCTGTTTAATACACTGACATCCAAAATTGGTCTCCAGTCCCCAGTTTTCTTTGGCACCAAAAATAGTCTTGAGTAGAATCCGGATCCTATCTGGTCTGGAGGGGCTATTTGGATGACTCTTTTTCTTAGCAGCTTTTCTATCTCTAGTGCTGCTTCTTCCCTTTAACTGGGTGGAACATCAGGAAGATTTTTTGAAGGGACAGGACAAAGATTGAAGGGGATATGATAACCTCTGGTTATGACCCTTTGTACCCAAGAATCGGTGGTGATAGTTAGCCAGGCAGAAGGGTACAAGGAGAAATGTCCCCCAACCACCTCCAGAGGAAAGGAGTTGGGCCGCTCTTCAGGAGCGCTGGTAGGATTGGCCAGGGAAAGAGTCCCTGGAACCCTGGTTACGTGGACCCCTTCTGCCCTGAAAGGAGCATCATTCCTGTGAGTTTCCCCCTCTGCCTCTATGGGAGAACTCGGCCTGTGTGTCAGGGAAAGGACCCTGAGACTTCTTGAACCATATCTTCCCACTCTTTTGGTTTCGGGAGAAAGCACGTTGAGGGGAAGAATAACAGACACCTACGGCAGAAAGGGTCTTACCGTCTTGTTCACATCTGGCCAGTGTGCCTTTAACTTTGGGCCCAAACAACGAGGAGGGCTCAATGGGAGCATTAAGAAAGGAAGACTTAAAAGGTTCTGCGAAGTTGCACAAGCACATCCAGGCATGTCGTCCCAAGACCGCAGCTGAACCCGCCGCTCTAGCTGCTCCTTCTGATGCATGAGATATCAATCGCATAGAGAAGTTAGATATAGACTCAATGGTGGCCAGCTGAGAGGCCACTTTGTCACGGACCTCATCAGACACTGCACCAGCCAAGGTCTCAGAGAGCTCAGAAACCAGATCCCTTTGAAGCCTGGTAAAATGTGCCATATAATTCAGGGACCTGATAGCAAAGGTCACTGAAGCAAAAGTGTGCTTCCCTATTCTGTCTAGGGCCTGGGACTCTCTGTTAGGCAGATGGACAGTCTGGCTTTCTTCTTTTGCCAGATCCTTTTTTGTTGCAGCCGCCACCACCAAAGCATCTACAGGAACACCTTTGGACCAATGGGGATCTGAAGCAGGAGAGGACAAGATCTTATCTGGCCTCAGAGGAATAGCTTCAACAGTATCAGGGGCCTTCCAAGCACGCTGCACAATGAACTTGACAAGTTCATCGGCAGGTGTAGTAACCCAGGAGGTAGAGGGCCGGGCGCGAAAAGCCTGCAGGAACACAGATTCCTCAGGGGTTGGATTAGAGGGCTGCCAGTCAACTCTCTGTTTCAGGATTTCAAGGATATTGCCAAAGGATACCTCAGAGGGTGACCAAGGGGATCCTTCCCCATCATCAAAATCTGTGTCTTTGGAGAGAGACTCCTCTGTGGAGTCCATGTGCTTCCTCTTACACAAACTTTTCTGGTGGACCTCCTCAGTGGGAGAAGCTGGGAAAGACAACAGAAAAGGGGATTCCTGAGGGAATATGCCCTGAGGCCCTTGCATCCAGTGTCCGTTAAGTGCGATTTGTGAAACCAGTGTACCAGAGGAGGGCGGAGGTATAGACAGTCTGGTATCACCAGCAGCAGTGAAAGCCTTCTCCATCAGTTGGAAGGCTGGTCCACCCAGAGAGGAGTGCATGTCAAGGACAGGGGGTACTCCTCCCCTAAGTGGCTCAGCCTGCCGACTCAGAGTCCCTGGATGGCTGTGGAGCAGCAAGCTATGCGTATCACAGCTGACATCCTGGGTCATAGCAAAACTTTCCTGCCATGAAGGCAACTGTGGTTCCTTAGTGAGATCCATAAATGGAACCGCAGAAGGGGAAGACTGTACTATATCCATGGACTTCAAAGGCAATGAAGGAGGAGAATAAGAAGGTGTCTTTGGAGATGGGTGATTGCCTCCCAAGGAAGGATAGTTCCTGGGGGGGTGGAATACCTCTGGCCAAGAATGCCTGGTCCACAAGATGCAACACATCATGTTCAGAAAGACTTCTAGTGGACCTCACAGAGACTGAGGGAGGAACAGGCCTGTCCACAAAGGAAGCAGACTCGATGCCCATCTCATCTGATCGCACCGAGGACAACAGTGCCGAGAAAGACTGAACTACTGTAGTCTGCACCAAAGAAGTCATCGGTGCCGATGTCATTGTCTGCACCGACACAGGGATCGGTGACAAAGTGGTTGTCGATGCCGAAACTGAAACCAACAAAATAAAGGCCTCAGTTCTGAGGAAGATCTCGGCGCTGACGCAGGCAAGGTCTGCGCCGACTGAATGGTCGGTGCCGATACAGTGGTAAAAGTCTGAACTGAGGAGCCCCTCAGTGCTGATATGTAGAAGGCTGCAGGAGAAGATGGAGCCAAAATTACTAATGGAGCTGAAGGCCTCGGTGCCGAAGGTCTGGGCACCGAAAGCACTGGGACTGACTGAGAGAGCTCCAGAGCCAAAATTTTTGCCTTTTTAGATTTTGGTTGGTGGGAGTCCCCAGCCGGGGATGAAGGCAAAGATTTAGCCTTAGTAGGAGCATCCATTTTCTTATGGGCTTTAGGAAGGGTTGAGACCTCTGAACCAGAAATAGCCTCTGAAAAGGGAGATTTTAGAAGTCCCTTCAGTATCAGCTTATTTTTCCTTTCTAACAAAGTTCTATTAGAAAAGTTTTCACGCATAGTACAAGGTGGTTCAACAGATAAATGGGAAGCTCCCAAACAATAAACACATAAAGCGTGTGCATCAGAAGTAGGCAGTTTGTGTCCACAATCAAAACACTGCTTAAATCTCAGACTACCCTTTTTATCTGCCATATTAACAAATAGAAAAATACCAACAATGGTACAAGAGAGTACCCGAAGGTATGAAAAAGAAAAGGAAAGGGATTACCAATGATGGTAAGGAGAAATTACTTTGCGGTAAAAAGGGTAAGTAAAGGACAGAAAAAACCTGAGGACATTATGAACGCTAGATACCATAGGGCAAGAGACAATAAAATATCAACTTTTCTGACAGAAAAGTAATTTGTAAAGCAATTAAACAACAATTGACTGTACTTAGCTCAAGAGAAGTAGCTTGACACGACCGGATGGCAACGCGGCAAACAAAATCTGGGGTAAGAGGGAGAGGGGGATTGTGGGTAAGAATTTAGCTCGAGAGTTTGAAGCTGACACGAGCTTGAAAAATGGCCGGCTCAGTTCCGAGCACGGAACCGATACCCATACGTAAGGAATGAACGAGGATTAACAATATCAGATTTAGTATTGCTTCAGTTTTTGATGTTAGCCAAGAGTGCTCTTCCCCACACCTGCAATGTGCCCAGAATTGCCTACTTCTGTAATTCATATGGGGTTACATGTATTAGTAGCACATCTAAGTATGATAGTAAATTCTTTTTTATTAGACCTATTGCTCTTACTACTACTATAAATGGAACTGTCTGGGTATAGGTTCATAGTTATATACTAGGCTAACAACCACTAGGGTCTTTATAAACTTAGTTGTGCAATCCAACCCAGTTCTGTCCCTAAGTATCATGGTCATTTATTAGGAGGGGGTATGCTAGTTAAGAAGTTTCTAGAGTTTATGTGTGGGGGGAATATATTAGTTTGGGCATTACTGCCTGCCTCTGTCTATCAGATACATGGAAGCTAGACCAGGAGTAAATTTCTGATTTCCCATCAACTGCTCAAGGCGACACTTAAATAGGGTTAGGGGTGGACTGCTTCACTTGGATGGGAGGCCTGTTCCAGAGCACGGGGATACTCTGAGACACATATCTGTCTTGCCAACATGTCTTATTTATGTCACAAATAAAACTTAAATCTTTGGATCTAGTGGTTTTGATGCTGTTCATTTTGCTGGATCCTAGGATGCCTTGTATGCCAGGCATAAATCACCTCTCAGTAACCTGTAGGACACAAGAGTTTAAAGATAATGGTTTAAGGCAATTTGTGTAGGACAGTGTGTTTATATCCTGGATTCTCCTGGTAAGGAACCTTTGTGGACATTCCAACTATTGTATTTGGTCAGATACATGCCAAATGGGGCATTGTACTCAATGGTAGGCCTGATAAGGGCCAAATAAAGTGGCACTAAGACTCCCATGGATATGGATGTCATGCCCTTAGTTATAAGTTGGGTGACATAGAATGATTTTATTTACTATCCTTGCAACACGCTGGACAAAGGCCAAATTACTGTCTACATATGTTCCCAGATCTTTGGTACTAAAGGCTCTCATTTTTGCCTGAAAATCCTGATACTTGACTTTATGTGTCTTTCTGCACATAAGACACTGTAATCACTAGATGTAGCAGTTTCAATGATCAGTGCTACTTTTGTCTGTTTTTAATGGACTACTATATCTGGGTTTCTCACATCTATTTTAACTGTTGGTAATGGGTGATACCACATGGTATAAACTTCATCATTCTCTACACTGCTTTCTGGTTCATGTTTCCAATGCTTCAGTGTTTTGAGGGCTGATCAAAAAGCATCTTTCATCATGCCTATCTCCTGATTTTGGCCCTCTGCAGTTTGTGCACAGAGCTAACTGATCCATGGCTGATGCCATATCAGTAGCACTACACATCTTCCTTGGGCATTTTGAGGGCAAAGACGACCATGTGAAGATGCTGTTCAAAGACTTCAGCTCTGCATTTAATACGGTGGTACCAATGCAGCTGATAGATTCAACCTGACACTCTCATACTGGGTGACTTCAAATACCCCTCCATTAACTGGGAAAACTTCTTATGTACCAATACACTTGCCCAATGTTTGCTGGAATTCATTAATTCCAATGCACTGGACCAGCTAGTTCTTAACCCCACTAGAGGTAGCAACATCTTTGACCTGGTCATTATTAACATGGGCGACCATTGCTCTATGCCAATAGTCAACTCCTCCCTGTTTAGATCTGACCACAGACTAATCACCTTGGAAATCCACATGCCTCCCACCCCCCCCCTGCAAAGGTAACCACCATGAAAAACTTCTCCAAAGCTAACTTTGGGTTCCTAAAAACAGAGGTGGCTAACTTCACTGCACCCATGCAAATGGAGAATAGTTGTATGACTGCCAAATCATACACCAATGCACTGTACGAACACATACACAAATGCATGGATCTCGACATGCCCAATAGAACCAAGATGCTCTCCTCCAAAAAAAAGAAGCCAATCTGGTGGTCCCCTGCCAGAAACAAACTCTACAACAGAAGAAGGAAATTGATGCGGAATAAGGTAAAGTCCCAAGACTGGAAAAACTCTCTTAGCAGCCTCAACAAAACGTTGAGATCCCTCATCAAATCCTCTAAAGCTAGCTATGAAAACAGAATTGCAGTAGATAGTAAAGACAACCACAAGGCCTTCTATAGTTATATAAAGAATTTCCAGGGCAATGCCCAGATTTGCTCTGAGCTACTGCACAATGGCACCTCCTATACCAAGCCAACAGATATTACCAATATACTGGCCGACATTTTCAGTGACAACTTTATCCCTCTTCCCCCCCCAAAGGACCAATCACAATACCAGTAGATTGCCAGGCACCCAGTATTACCGCTGCACAGGTTAAAACAGCACTGTCCAAGGCCAAGAATGCAGCTTCTGTGGGACCTGACAATATCCCTGGCTGTGTTGTACATGAACTACAGAATGAAGTGGCACCTGATGTGCCTTGTTCAATCACAGCCTCACCTCAGGGTTTGTCTCTACCAAATGGCACACTGCTGCAGTCATCCCTCTCTACAAAGGAGCAGTGACTATAGACCTTGGGAACTATCACCCCATTAGCCTGACAAGCTGATATGCAAAGCTATGGAACACATCATCATGGACCTAATAAACAAGAATATAGGGAATCTCCAAACTCTGTATCCTACACAGGTTGATTTTGTGAAGGGTAGATCATGCCTGCTCAACTTGGTCATCTTCTTTGAGTCAGTCACCAGAGCTGTGGTGAAGGCAAGGTGGTTCATACAGCCTACCTTGATCTGGCCAAGGCCTTTGATACCATTCCCCACTCAGGAATCATAGAAAAACTCACTGAGCTAGGCATCAACCCCTATATCACTAGGCAGGTTGCAAACTGTCTCAAAGATAGAATCCAAAGTGTGAAAGTAGCTGAATCCAAGACAGACTGCAGACCAATCACTAGCGGAGTCCCACAGGGATCAGTCCTGGGTCCTCTCCTGTTTGCTATCTACTTCTCAGGAGTCCAGGATAACACAAAGGGACTTTGGCTGACAAAGTTCGCAGATGATTGCAAGTTGGGAGTTATTATTAACTCCCCAAGTGATGTGGACATCCTACAGAAAGGCCTTACTGGGTTGGGAGGGTGATGGTTAAGGTGTTTGCCTTACAAACACAAAGTGCAGGGTTTGAGTCTCACTAAGGGATAATTGGCAAGGTTGAAAATGGCTTGCAAGGGCAGTTAGCTTAGTACTAACCTATGAACCTATGAACCAATGACTGGTGTCAGAACCACGGCCTTAAGCTCAATGCCAAAAAATGTGTCATCATCCCCCTTGGGAAAAACACAGTTCCCTTGAATTACCACATCGATGGTAGTCCACTGAACACAGAAGGCATTTTAAGAGATCTGGGAACACAGGTTGACAGCAACCTCTTGTTTGACCACCACATTGCCACTGTGGTCAGAAAGTCCTTCTATGTGCCTCATCTCATTACTAAGGGTTTCGCGTCCAGGAAGAAAGAGGTCATTGTCTCTCTCTACTCTTCTCTCATTAGGCCAATCATTGTGTACAATGCCCCATTTGGCATGTACCTCACTAGACACCTGCAACAACTGGAGAGGCCACAAAGGCCACAAAAGTACCTCACAAAAAGGATCCTAGGCCTTAAACACTTGTCTTATATGGACAGACTCAAAAAAACTCTAACTATTCTCTGTCTCATATCGCCTACTTAGAGATGATTTCTGCTTGACTTACAAAGCCATGTCTGACCCAGCTCTGTTATAAATGCTACATCTAAAGAAATCCTTATCCCTCCACACCACACACTCCAGAGACCTCAACCTCATTACCACAATCAACAGAACATGCTGGAGGGACAGGTTCATAACCCAGAGGCTGCCCATGCTATGGAATAGACTTCCCATACATGTCAAGCAGAGCATCTTACTGGCCCTCTTCAAGAGAAATCTTAATGAGTGGATGGAAAATAGAAAATTCATCCCAGGGATCACTCCAGTGGTTCTACTCGATAGAGGCACTTGAAACTAAGGTCGGGTGGAACTATGCCAGGGTAATCCTATGGGCTAGGCTTGTAAAGGCCCCAGGGCCATTAGCATAGTACACACGTATGAACCTGTAGAAAAACTGGCACATTTAAGAATCCATAAACATCTCCATAACTGAATCCTGGACTTCCTGACTGAGAGATCACAGAGGGTGTGTTCAGGTAAGAACACATCAAAGTGCATCACAATTAACATCGGGGTTCCACATGGATGTGCTCTCATCCCAGTGTTATTCACCATCTTGACCCATGACTGCTATGCTAAACACAAGTCCAACCATATCATCAGGTTTGCTGATGGCACCACAGTCGTGGGGCCCATCACAAAGGATGATGAAAGGGTGAACAGAGAGGAGGTGGCATCTTTGATCAGTTGGTGAGAGGAGAGCAACCTTGACCTGAATGTAGTCAAGACCAAAGAGATTATCATTGACTTCAGAAAAAGGAGAGCAAACCACTCAGTGCTCAGGATCAATGGTGAGAGTGTGGTAGAGGGTTAAGAGTACCAAATTCCTGGGTGTACACATATCCAAGGATCTATCATGGTCAGGGAAAAAAAAGCTAACTGGTCAAGAAAACACACCAATGCCTCAGCTTTTTAAGAAGGCTGAAAAAAGCTAAGCTTCCTTCCTCATATCCTCTCCACCTTGTTTAGAGGTGAAATAGAGGACATCCTCACCTGCAACTTCACAGTGTGGTTTGGAAGCTGCACAGTTACAGAAAGGAAGGCACTACAAAGAGTGGTGAGGGTTCAGAGAAGATAACAGTTTCCAATTTTCCATCAATGCAAGAAGCATCTGAAAGGCCACCAAACTAATACATGACAACACACATCCTGTGCATGGACTATTTAAGCATCTGGCATTGGCCAGGCGATATTGCAGCATCCACTGCAGGACTGCGAGATTCAGTAACAGTTTCTACCTTACAGTGATTAGACTTCTGAACTTGGTCACTAGTCCCAGGGGTCTGGACACATAGTAAGTCAATTTTATTTATTTGTGCGATATATACTTACATATATTCCAAGTAAGTGCAATATTTATTTATTATATCCATAGTCAGTATTATTTAACTTACTCTAGTGCAATATTAGACAAATAGCTTAGGCATTTTAATCTGTAGTGTGTTTTTTATTACTTTAAATAGGGGAGTTAATTTAACTCAGGGGAGGGTATTCTTTTCATTTATGAATGTTGGTAAATGTCTCTACTCTTTCTTGTGTGTATTGGGAGTAGTACTGTATTTGTTAGTTATGTTTATTCCTCTACTTGTATGTGTTGTTTCACTTTCCTTTGTAATCTCAAGAACTGAACTGATGCACGAAATTTCGTTTAGGTTACATGTGTGTAGTTCTAAATGACAATAACGTTTACTTTGACTTCTCAGCTACTTCTGTATTGTAATGTTTGCATAACTCCTAATGCAACAGTCTTGCCACATTATTGTGCCTTTCTGTATACAAGCCATCTGCGATGTTTATCACACCCAACAACAAGATGTAGGAGTGCTTCCAGTTCTTTTTACAGAACCTGCATTTGTCTCTTTCCTTCACTCTTTCAATGGATTTTATAAAACAATGTGTACATAGCCCACCTTCCTAGGCCACCATTATTAACCTTTCATCTTTTAGTTTCACTTTACCACTCCTTAACCATTCCTACGTCAAATCTTGGTCAACATGGGGTTGTTGCACTTGCTACTATATTTATGGCTTTTCTAATTTTCTTTCCTTCTTATCTGATCCTTTTCCTTATATTCTTTCTTTTGTTTTATTGACACATTCAATTACTGTCTGATTTTTGTTTACTTCTGGTGAGATTTCCATTCCCACTGCTTTCTGGAATGCTTCTGCTAAACTAAGCAAATATGTTGCCTTAGAATTCTCCTCATGCTTTTAACACTTGCACTATATTTTGACCTGGTGAGGTCAGCAAATATTTATGCAGTCACATGATTGCAGAAATATAAATGTAAATTTATAAATGTAACATTGCCTATAGAAAAATTGACTTAGCCATTAAAGACTTACTAGATCAAGAAGCCATTGATTATAGTAGCTACATTTTTTTGGATAACACTCAGCCTAGGGTACCTTCAATTTTTGGAGTACCCAAGGTACACAAAGATATTTTGGATCCCCCTTTAAGGCCCATTGTGGCTGCACAAGGTTCCAAGATCTCCCCTTTATCTAAGTTCTTGGATTGGAAATTCAAGAGCTTGCGGCCTAAGACTGGCCACTTACTAAAAGACTCCTGGGAATTTTTGAGACAGGTCAATCCTGAACTTTTAGTTCCTGATTTAAAGTTCCTGACTATAGATGTGGTAGACCTGTTCTGTGATACCACACCTAGACAGGGTTATTATGGTTGGAAGAAGCACTTACACTCTGCCCTAACATCAGTAACAATGATATTTTTGTAATTTTTGGAACTTATGGAATTAGTTTTGTACAATAATTTTATTTACTTTTCAGGGGAATACTATAAACAAGTGTCAGGTGTTGCCATGAGGTAAGTTTCTGTGCCCCAACTTATGCAGACATCATTCTTTCTGTTTGGGAAAATAAATTTGTTCTAAACAGTCCCTTCAAGGACCACTGGACAGCCTATTTTAGATTGCGGTGCTTGGATGATATCTGCATTTTTTGGACAGGGCCCGTAGCTGTTATAAAGGATTTTATGGAATTTTTGGCATCTACCACAGATTTCCTAACATTTACTTATCAAATAAACCACCCATGAAGGTGGGGTTGAATATCTTGATGTCCTCCTTAGTATTGATCAAGGTTCTTTAGACTGAAAGATGTATTTCTTCATTGTGCACAATATAAGAACATTGTGCACAAGATCCACATCTGTAAGTACCATTGCGTCTATGGGAAATATGACACTGAGAAAATCTTGTTTCTAGAATGTTTTTTACATTTTTCACCTTACGGAAAACAGTTCTAATATCCTTGCCATGTATATTCTCTAGGTCAGTAATGTCCTTAAAAATGTCCCATTCCTTGCAAATAATGTCCCGGATGAGACCAGAATTTGCACTAAATCCTGTGATGAAAGCTTTTTTGTAATCTAATTGATTATTCAATCTATTAGGGACATTGACCGATGGTCCCAAGCCTAAAATAGGTCTAAACCTATCTTTTCTACCCTCTTTGACTTGTTCCCATATATTGTAAATAAACTCCTCTGGATAACCTCTGTCCCTAAACATTTGGAACAGTTTGTAACATTCTACTGAGAAGTCTTCGTCATTAGAGGTCATTCGGGAAATTCTGACCAGTTGGCCCTTAACAATACCCCTTTTCTGATGCAAGGGGTGTGAACTGTTAAAATGTATATAACTGTTAGAAAACTTAGGTTTTCTATAAACGGTGGATCTAAAAGAACCTTGATCAATACTAAGGAGGACATCAAGATATTCAACCCCACCTTCATGTATTTGATAAGTAAATGTTAGGAAATCTGTGGTAGATGCCAAAAATTCCATAAAATCCTTTATAACAGCTACGGGCCCTGTCCAAAAAATGCAGATATCATCCAAGAATCTAAAATAGGCTGTCCAGTGGTCCTTGAAGGGACTGTTTAGAACAAATTTATTTTCCCAAACAGAAAGAATGATGTCTGCATAAGTTGGGGCACAATTTGCCCCCATGGCAACACCTGACACTTGTTTATAGTATTCCCCTGAAAAGTAAATAAAATTATTGTACAAAACTAATTCCATAAGTTCCAAAATTACAAAAATATCATTGTTACTGATGTTAGGGCAGAGTGTAAGTGCTTCTTCCAACCATAATAACCCTGTCTCATGTGGTATCACAGAGAACAGGTCTACCACATCTATAGTCAGGAACTTTAAATCAGGAACTAAAAGTCCAAGATTGACCTGTCTCAAAAATTCCCAGGAGTCTTTTATTAAGTGGCCAGTCTTAGGCCACAAGCTCTTGAATTTCCAATCCAAGAACTTAAAGGGGAGATCTTGGAACCTTGTGCAGCCACAATGGGCCTTAAAGGAGGATCCAAAATATCTTTGTGTACCTTGGGTACTCCAAAAATTGAAGGTACCCTAGGCTGAGTGTTATCCAAAAAAATGTAGGTACTATAATCAATGGCTTCTTGATCTAGTAAGTCTTAGGTTCATAGGTTCATAGGTTTATACTAGGCTATCTGCCCGAGGGCATTTACAAGCCTAGCCCATCGTTTTGTGGCTTACGCCACCCCTTTAGTATGGGGAACTATACCCATTGTTTTGCTGTGCCTCTGTCGAGCAGTGACACTGAGGTAATCCCTGGGGTATATCTGCGATCTCCCATCCATTGGTCAAGATTTCTCTTGAACAAGGCCAGCGAGGTGCTCTGCCTCACATGTACCGGGATTTTGTACCACAGCATAGGAGTCTTTGGGTAATGAATCTATCCTCCAGCACGTCCTATTAATAGCCGTGTCGAGGTTTAAGTCTCCGCCCTTGTGGCTCTGATGGATCTAGATTTTTGAGGTGAAGCATATTCATCAAATCTGGGTTTGACATGGCCTTGTATGTTAGGCAAAGGTCACCTCTGAGCAAGCGGTGGCGACTGAATAGAGCTGGAGTTCTTTCAGTCGGGCAGCATAGGACAGATTTTGAGACCCTTTATCCTTTTGGTGAGGAACTTTTGTGGCCTCTCCAGCTGCTGCAGGTGTCGGGTCAGATACATCCCAAATGGGGCATTGTACTCAATCATTGGTCTGATGAGTGATGAGTAAAGGGAGACTATGACCTCCCTTGATCTAGATGAGAATCCCTTCATGATAAGGTGGGCAATGTAGAAAGTCTTCCTAACTACTTTAGCTACATGGGTGTCGAATGACAGACTACTATCAACCTGGGTCCCCAGGTCCTGATAACTTGTTCTGTGCTCAGTGGATTGCCACCTATTTGGTAGCTAGGGGTAACCTTGTTTTTCCCAAAGGGTATGACTACGCATTTTTTGGCATTTAAATTCAGGCCGTGGCTCTGGCACCAGTTATCCGTTTCTGTGAGACCCTTCTGAAGGATATCTGTGTCAGATGTGTTTCTACTATGGCCCAGTTTGCAGTCATCTGCAAACTTTGTCAGCCATAACCCTCCTGTGTTTGCTTGTACTTCGGAAAAGTAGATGCCAAACAAGAGTGGGCCCAGGACTGAGCCCTGTGGGACACCACTTGTGACAGGTTTTGAGTCTGACATGGCGCCAGCAACTCTGACCCTGTGGGTTCTGTCACTCAGCCAGTTTGCAACCCATCTTGTGATGTATGGGTTAACATTTAAGCTGATGAGTTTTCAATGATACCCGAGTGGGGTATTGTATCGAAGGCCTTAGCCAGATCGAGGTAGGCTGTATGGACTGCCTTTCCCTCGTCAATGGCTTTGGTGACTGTTTCGAAGAAGTCAACCAAGTTTAAAGGCATGATCTGCCTTTGACAAAGCCAAACTGGGTTGGATCCAAAGTCTGCAAATTCCCTATGTCTTTATTTATGAGGTCCATTATGATCCTCTCCATGGCTTTGCAGATAAGGCTTGTCAGGCTAATGGGCCGGTAATTTCCAGGGTCGGTGGAGGCACCGCCTTTGTGAAGTGGGACCACAGTTGCAGTGCGCCACTCCTGGAGTACGTATCCAGAGGTAAGACTTTGATTAATCAGCTGTCCTAGCTGTGGCTTTGATACCTCATTGAGTTCGTGGAGCACACAGCCGGGACACCATCAGGTCCCATGGATGCTGTGTTTTTTGCTTTGGAGAGAGCAGTTCCCACTTGGGCGCTGGAGATATTTGGGGGGCTGCAATCGTTTGGTATAGATATCTCTCCTTTTGGGGAGGGAGAAGTTTGCACTGAACCTGTCAGCCAGTATGTTGGCAATGTCTGTAGGATCAGTAATCTTCACATCATTTTGAACTAGTTCTGAGCATATCTGGGAGTTTCCTCCTAGGTGTCTAACATAGCTAAAGAAGGCCTTATGATTGTCTTTTGAGTCTTTAGCTATTTTTCTCTCGAAATTTGCTTTGGATGATTTTAATGGCTAAGTCAATTTTTCTATAGGCAATGTTAATTTCATTGAGGGATACTATACTGTAACCACTGTTTACACCCAAGGGGTGGACCATGGCAGGTGAAATTGGAATGTCAGGAAACTTACTGGCAGATACTTTTGGAATCAAACAAAGAACCTGGTTTAAATGATTACATCTCTATTAAGCCTTTGCTGAAGCTTAAGGCTATCAACATATAACTTGTTTTCAAGTTTTTATATTTTACACAAACAGTATTTATTTTATTCTCAGTATAAATGTACTAGTATATGATTGTTTTTATGTACATATGTCCTGGAACTTGTTTTAAATGTTTTCAAAATATTTTAAATTTATTATTTTTTTGTTTCTTTTAAAAGTTAATTGCTATCAATTAACTTATTTATTCATTAATTGTGTGTGTATATATACCCAGGGACCCCTCCCTGATATTGTCTGATGAAGTTGCATTGTGTAACGAAAACGTGTTATACTTAAAAGTTTTTTGCGTTAATAAACCTGTGTTTTTACTACGTGGTGCTTTGTGCCTTTACAATTTCAGTTTGTGGATATTCATTGGCGTTTTTCTCCTCCTCCACTGGTTTGTTTGTTTTATCGTTGAGTTTTCACCAGTGTTTCTTCCTACTTGGTTTTGGTTTTGAACATGGAAGTCTTGGGGGAGACCAGAAACATCGATATCCCTGATTCCTCACTTCGTTCTGAAGTGGGCAAAATCCGTAAACTCACTGGCCAGCTGAGTCAACTCATTGACATTCTTTTGCCATTGGGACAAGGCTTGCAACAGATGTTTTCTAAAACTGCTAATTTCTAAAAACACCTCTGCTCCTTCTAACATCGATGGTTCCTTCCCGTCGACTAGCCGAGGACGTCATCAATCTGCTGAAGATTTCTTCAGAACACCACTAGCCTTGCAGGCAGGTAACGAACGTTCTTTGGGAGTGCATGATAACAATGGAACTCACCACACACCACCTACTTCGTTCCAGGACTGGTATAAGGAAGTTCCCAGTTTTGATTACAATCGAAAAGGCATTTCAGACGCTGACCAGGGAAGCAGTTTTCAGGACTCTATCTGCACTCGAGACTTCATTATACAGGTACCGCAGTTTGCTATTAGACAATATGTACCTTAATGAATGTCTCGACAAACGCATTGTTCCTAAAGGACTTAGGGTTTACAAATACCCTAATAATGTCATTGTAGGTAGTGAATTTTATATTGAACTTATTAATGCATTTGACAAATGTGAGTTTGAGATTGTGCAAGCCATTATTAAAAAGAATGAGAAGGAAATTGCACTATTAGATAAGGATATAGAAACTATTAACCATGTTGTCACTAGTGATTTGATGTTTCAAGTTGAAAAAGAAAAAAAGAAATATTACCAAATTAGAAAATATGCTGATAGTAAATGCAATGAAATTTTACAAAGAAAATATAAAAAACTACACAGAGATGTTAGAGAGTATGATGAGGGATGCCAGTACCCTGCTCCACCTTCCAGTAAATTTCAGTATTACAATACACACAAACAGGGTTCAGCTTCTAACACTACACCTCATGACTTTGTACCTGAAACAGAGGGTTTTCAGGGTCAGGGACAAGAACCACTCCCTAGGAGATCTGAGAGGATACGTAATCAACGTAAAGTGTATCAGGACCAGTCTTTTTCCCCCAAACATCATTATTACAGGGAAGGGACGAGGAAAAACAGGAACAATTTTCCAACTCAAGTCCAATTTTGGGATTAGAAACTACAGAAATTGGCAATGAAATTATTCCTGACACTCATGACCTTGTTTGCACCAAGGAAGGATACACTATTTATAACTATAGTCACTTAAATGTTACTGATGTTTATTTTGAGTTGTTTATGAAAGGATTCAAATACATTCCAAATAGGGGCAGCAATGTTACCCAGGTAATACTTGATTTAAAATCTTTCATAAGAAAAATTTATCTTGAAAACATTTTGGGGAATGGAGAATCTTTCAACCAAAATTGTCCACATAGACCTAGTACTTTCAATCCTCCGTTACATCCACAACTTAAAAACTTGGAAAACAGGATTGAACAGAAAATCAGGAACCAACTCAGGAAAACTAGATATTCACCTAACTTGTCTATTTCTGAAAAATCTTTGTTGTATGAGCTCCGGGAAGATACCAGTGTTAGAGTCATGGAACCAGATAAAGGGGGTGGTACGGTTATTATGGACCAAGTCACATATGATGGCAAAATGTATACCATACTAAACAACAAGTCTAGATACAGTATAGTATCCCTCAATGAAATTAACATTGCCTATAGAAAAATTGACTTAGCCATTAAAGACTTACTAGATCAAGAAGCCATTGATTATAGTACCTACATTTTTTTGGATAACACTCAGCCTAGGGTACCTTCGATTTTTGGAGTACCCAAGGTACACAAAGATATTTTGGATCCCCCTTTAAGGCCCATTGTGGCTGCACAAGGTTCCAAGATCTCCCCTTTATCTAAGTTCTTGGATTGGAAATTCAAGAGCTTGCGGCCTAAGACTGGCCACTTACTAAAAGACTCCTGGGAATTTTTGAGACAGGTCAATCCTGAACTTTTAGTTCCTGATTTAAAGTTCCTGACTATAGATGTGGTAGACCTGTTCTCTGTGATACCACACGAGACAGGGTTATTATGGTTGGAAGAAGCACTTACACTCTGCCCTAACATCAGTAACAATGATATTTTTGTAATTTTGGAACTTATGGAATTAGTTTTGTACAATAATTTTATTTACTTTTCAGGGGAATACTATAAACAAGTGTCAGGTGTTGCCATGGGGGCAAATTGTGCCCCAACTTATGCAGACATCATTCTTTCTGTTTGGGAAAATAAATTTGTTCTAAACAGTCCCTTCAAGGACCACTGGACAGCCTATTTTAGATTCTTGGATGATATCTGCATTTTTTGGACAGGGCCCGTAGCTGTTATAAAGGATTTTATGGAATTTTTGGCATCTACCACAGATTTCCTAACATTTACTTATCAAATACATGAAGGTGGGGTTGAATATCTTGATGTCCTCCTTAGTATTGATCAAGGTTCTTTTAGATCCACCGTTTATAGAAAACCTATGTTTTCTAACAGTTATATACATTTTAACAGTTCACACCCCTTGCATCAGAAAAGGGGTATTGTTAAGGGCCAACTGGTCAGAATTTCCCGAATGACCTCTAATGACGAAGACTTCTCAGTAGAATGTTACAAACTGTTCCAAATGTTTAGGGACAGAGGTTATCCAGAGGAGTTTATTTACAATATATGGGAACAAGTCAAAGAGGGTAGAAAAGATAGGTTTAGACCTATTTTAGGCTTGGGACCATCGGTCAATGTCCCTAATAGATTGAATAATCAATTAGATTACAAAAAAGCTTTCATCACAGGATTTAGTGCAAATTCTGGTCTCATCCGGGACATTATTTGCAAGGAATGGGACATTTTTAAGGACATTACTGACCTAGAGAATATACATGGCAAGGATATTAGAACTGTTTTCCGTAAGGGGAAGAATGTAAAAAACATTCTGGAAACAAGATTTTCTCAGTGTCATATTTCCCATAGACGCAATGGTACTTACAGATGTGGATCTTGTGCACAATGTTCTTATACTGTGCACAATGAAGAAATACATCTTTCAGTCAAAAATAAAACCATCAAGGGTACAGCATATTTCAATTGTAACAGCCATGGAGTGGTTTATTTAGCTTGTTGTTTAAACTGCCCGGCATACTATGTGGGCAAAACTGAACATACATTAAAACGCAGAATCTATGAGCATATGTATGATATACTAAAAAAGAACAACACCAATGCTCTGTACAAGCACACACTAGTATGCCCCACAGCTAAATATTAATTTTTTTGTGTTAGAAAGTGTTACCAACGACCCAAGGGGTGGACCATGGCAGGTTAAATTGGAATGTCAGGAAACTTACTGGCAGATACTTTTGGAATCAAACAAAGAACCTGGTTTAAATGATTACATCTCTATTATGCCTTTGCTGAAGCTTAAGGCTATCAACATATAACTTGTTTTCAAGTTTTTATATTTTACACAAACAGTATTTATTTTATTCTCAGTATAAATGTACTAGTATATGATTGTTTTTATGTACATATGTCCTGGAACTTGTTTTAAATATTTTCAAAATATTTTAAATTTATTTTTTTGTTGCTTTTAAAAGTTAATTGCTATCAATTAACTTATTTATTCATTAACTGTGTGTGTATATATACCCAGGGACCCCTCCCTGACATTGTCTGATGAAGTTGCATTGTGTAACGAAAACGTGTTATACTTAAAAGTTTTTTGCGTTAATAAACCTGTGTTTTTACTACGTGGTGCTTTGTGCCTTTACAATTTCAGTTTGTGGATATTCATTGGCGTTTTTCTCCTCCTCCACTGGTTTGTTTGTTTTATAAATGTAAATCAGTTTCAAGGAGGTTCATACCTTCTTCAGTCTGAGGAACATATAATCTTGGTATTTACTGATGTTTGCATGCCATTTGATAAGCATGAAGCATTTTTCTTGTTTTCATATCCAACTGATCCAGCACTTTTTGAAGCCAGTTGATTATTCCAAAACTGTAAGAACTGGAAGAGCAAATTCATTTATTGTTTGTACTTTGTTCTTCGATGTCAAGGCAGTTTTCAGTATAGCAATAACCCACGCCTGGGTGTGGGTAATGCTGGATTTACCCACGGTTGGCGTGGTTTGGTACCAAACAAAGCCAACCGTGGGTAAATACAGCATTACCCACACCCAGAAGTGGGTTATTGCTATTATACCATGACATTATTTAAGAAAAGAAACTATTACTTTTCTTAAATAATGGCATAGTATAATGCCTGCGCAGTACATCAGAGCTGGGGGCAAAAGCAACGAAGAAATCAAGATCTCCTTGCTTTTTTTTTTACTGTTTCGCTATGTTAAATGGGTTTAACATAGCGAGACAGCTTTAAAATAAGCAATGGAGATGTCCGTTGCTTATTTTAAAACTGTCTCGCTATGTTAAACCCATTTAACATAGCAAACAGTAAAAAGCAACTGAGATCTTGCTTTCTTGTTGCTTTTTAAAACCTGTCTCGCTATGTTAAATGGGTTTAGCATAGCGAGACAGCTTTAAAATAAGCAAAGGAGATCTCCGTTGCTTATTTTAAAGCTGTCTCGCTATGTTAAACCCACAAAAAAACAAAATTAGTAGAAAAACCCCACGGCAGAATATACAGGCACGGACCTTTATTGTTGTGGTATTACCTCAACCTTCTTCAGACATAAACAATTTTAACAACCACCCTACTTTACTTAAATACACAATACTTAATTACTAAATCGCTCCCTTAATTGATCCATTAATTGTCTTGGCATTTTAAAGCAACATAACCCATTTAACATAGCGAGACAGTGTTTTAAAAGTAGAGTTATACTAATGGAAAAAAGTCCGGGCGACCGGACCTTTTTCCATTAGTATAACTCGATTTACAATGTGCACGCTGGCCAATCAGCATGCGCGTTTTGGGGGGGGGTCATGGTATAATATCAGTTTTAGTCTTCTGAGTTATTCTTTACTGAGTTGTATTCTCATTTATTCATTCTGAAACTGGTAATACTACTGCAAGAGAAACTATGATCTTACCTGTGTGAGTTATAATGAATCTTCAGAGCAAACCCTTTCCAAAAAAATACCAAAACTCAAAAGACAAGTACAATATAAAACAGAAAAAGCAAACACTGCACCTGGCAAGAAACAAGGCACAACAAAATTGTCTTGAGTGCAAAACATACAGGTGAAGCCACCCTAGCAGAATGGATCACAAGAATATAGACACGGTGACATTAAAAATGACATCAGAGTAGTTGTGGGAGCTGTTCATGGTCATCTAGGAAATGTCTCATACTTCAGGTGTGAGGTTAATACAGGAATGAACTCAGCTGGAGTTCCATTTATTCTACCCTCCCTACTTTATTAACTCATACGTTCAGAAGGTCGAATGCATAAAGACATAAAGATTGACAAATATGCATCGAACTCTTAAACGTTCGAAAGTTAATAAAGAAAAAAATACACACAAAAAACAAAGATGCAGGCAGGGGGCACCCCCCACACTCCCCGCTACTTAAATATACGAACTCCGAGATCGCACTACATTGAAGTAAATGGAAATCTCTACCTATGGAGATTTCCATTTACAGTTTTCGACGGCTTGCACTTTCGATGCATATGGTTCGATCCATATGTATTTGCGGTTTTGCACTTTTGCGTAAATAAAGTAGACCCATGACATCTAACTATGGAATTCTGCATTACTCCAAATAAAGCCATAGTTAACAGTCCTGAAAAGAAAGGATAGATGCTGAAGATCTATACAGATAATTTGGATAAACACCAGATTAATAATGAAAAGTGGTGAATACTGAGCACTGGTTAATGAATACTGAACAGAATGCACTGCAAAGTGGTGATAAAAGTACTGAAAACTGTCAGGAGAGTTTGTCCTCAAACAACGTCCATTTAAATGTGAATGTATATAGCAGAGCTCAGATGGAAAATTCCCAGGCAAAAACAATCAAAACTGCTGCATAGTCAACCAACAAAATGTACAGTTCTACTCTACATAGAGAAAATGACAGCCAGTGCTTGAATAAAAGCACACACCATATGGGATACTAAAATCTGGTATGTGCTGCATCCTTTCTCTTTAAATTTGGCATTACTAACTATCAATGTACCTTTTCACAAAAATAATTACCTCAAGGGCTACAATGATCATGGATTCTATATTCTTGCAAAACATATATGGGCAAACAGAACTCTCTGTGTTTACTTAATGCCAAGGACCTGGTGGTGTTTCCAAAACTACCGCTCTTTGTGGTTCTGACTAGAAAATTTCATGCTAATGGAAAGCAGACAGGTGCTCCAGTTTCCTACCACATTCCAAAGATATGCAATAGGTGAATTGGACACTCTAAGTTGGTCATAGGTAAGAGTGTGTGTGTGAGTGAGTGGTACGAATGATCTACTGTGGCAGGGCTAGCCACTCTGTGGTGTAAACCTTGACTTGAAATGATTGTCACTGCAGAAATGCACCCCAACCCCATGAGGGTTGAGGATGGATAGATGGATGGTTGGAAAGCAGACCCAAGAACATAGACCATTAATGTAAACTACTGATATTAAGGGCATCAACACTCATCACGCTCACAACAGACAACAAACATACAAGTCATTCTCTTCTACTCTGCTGTGCTGAGAAAAGGCCACAGACATACCAGACAAGTTACAGGTCAAAAATATGTCTCAGACCAGGTTCCTGTAGCAATAATCAATAACTGATGGCAAGCAGAATCCATAGATTAGTACAAATAAAGTTCAATCATTCTTCATGCCAAATAGGCAATAAGCATTATAATTACTGAAGCAAACTTTATGGCATTTTCTATGTGATCACTCTTCTAGAACATTTCTGAATCTACACTGTAAAAATTAAGTGCTTGATTACAAGCTGACTGGATTTGTAAAACAATATCTAGCAAGGTTCTGTGACTTCACCAGGCCAAAGTTCTTTTTCATTTGACAGACCTTTAAAAGAGTATGCTCACTGGCATTACTCTCCCTAGTTCAGGTGTAAATATGAAGCCTTTCCGCTGGAGCAGACAATCTAGAGGGTTACCATAAAGGTATGCCAAACATATAAAAATACACACATCTTCACAGTCAACGCTGTAGCAGCCATTCACTGAAATAACTTCCCCAGCAAAAATATTACTCCATGAAATCAGCAAACACATTTTTATTGAAAGTGCAAAGCCCTGCCTCTTTCTCCACACTGATTTAATTAGGCCACCTCAGGAAGGGGTCTATATTATAAGATCAAATTTTATAAAGTTTGAATGTTATAATATCGAACCAGTTTTGTCAAACGCTGAAAACAGCGAAGGTGCAGGACACCGAATTCTTTCCCAGGGAAAGAATTTGGTGGACCATTGCTGTGGCTTCGCTGTTTTCAGCGTTCGATATGTTGGAGTGTTATGGGTTGGGTTCAGGTTAAGTGTGCGATTGTATGTAGGTTAGGGTTAGGGGGCAGGTTAGGTGAGTTAGGGTTAGGGAGCGGGTCAGGTAAGTGTGCGGTTGTGTGTAGGTTAGGGTTAGGGGGTGAGTTAGGTGAGTTAGGGTTTGGTTGCAGGTGAGGTGAGTGTGCGATAGTGACGGACCTTAGGGTTAGGGTCGGGTTAAGGTAAGTAGATAGCTAGTAGTGTATGTAAAGTTTAGTTTAGGTTTAGGTGTAGGATTTTAAGTGTATGTGTGTGGATTGCTGTTTTTTGTGTGTGTTTGTGTTGTGTGTATGTTTCTCGGAATATAGATTTTTTTCCCTGAGAGAAAAAAATCGCTATTCTGACTGTTCGATGTTTGCGGATTTTGGTGTTTAGGGTTCGATATTATAACATTCGATCTTTGTAGATTCTGATGTTATAATATAGACCTCTCAGGAAGATAGGGCACATTTCTTTCTGTGGCAGTTTTGCTGAAAACTGAGATGCAAAGATTGGAAAGTATACCTTTCTACTTACCTGGGCAGGCTACTTCAATATGTCTACAGTTATGCGTCATACAAGAAGCAATGCCAAACTGAAAATACTTCTGACATAGTAAATCAAAACCAAGACAATCTAAAGGTGTTACTGCTCAGTGCTAGGAGTCTAAACAAGAAAACTCCATTCCCTAGAAGCTCTCTTCACCCTAGAGAATGATGACATCTGTGTGGTCACTGTGACATGGTTTAAAGCTACGGAAAGCACACCAACAGTGCAAGATTATAATGCCTTCCGTACATTTAGACCAGCTACTATACAGACAGGGACTAATGGTAGAGGTGTCTCATTTTACATCAGAAATAAATATACCTCAAGGCTGCTCAAACAGGACAATACACTTGAGCTTCTCCATGTTTAAATCACCATAGGCAAAATGCAATACCACTTCCTTATAAGCTATAGGTCCCTCTCTATGACCCAGGAAACCCAAACTTATTAGAAACATTCACCATCCAACCCAATACCATATTCATGGGTGACTTTAATTACCTCACTATTAACTGGGAATTATATATGGCACCAAATATACAGCCACAGAGATTTCTGGATTTTGTAAACACAAACTCCCTGGCCAGTTTGTCAATACACCAACAATGGGTGCAACCGTACTGGAACATGTCCTCACTAATATGGAGAAGTGCTGCACACTCCCTAATGTAATGTCTTCTCTAGTATGGGCAGACCACAAAATGGTCTTTGAAGTAAAAACAAACCCTGGAACCCCAGCTAGCCCTAGACTATTCAGGAACTCCTCTAAGGATAACTTCCTACTGATAACTTGTCAAAATGTCAAGCCCTCATAAACCCTGAGAACACTGCTGCCTATGCTGAACTCTTCAGAAAAACCCTATAAAAGCACGTTAATAGCTGCACAGAGGCAACTGTACCCACCAGGAAGAATTACAGACCTAACTCAAAAAAGAAACCACCCTGGTGGAATCACAAAATCAATAGGCTGTATAACAGAAGGAAGAAAATCATGGCAAAACGTTTGAGGTACAGCACCCAGCAGGAAGAAAGCACTCTCATCAAACTAAACAAACTACTCAGAGGACAAATAAATTCTACAAAAGCCAAATTTGAGGAAATATTTGGCCTACCAGGCCAAGGAAAACCATGTGGCATTCTTTAGCTATGTCCACAACCTCAAAGGCAATACACAATTGTGTGCTGAGATCAGTGTAAATGGAGCCACTTCTACTGAGCCAGAAGATTTAGCAAGCCTACTCACCATTAAAGTCAGTTCCAACATTACCCCCCCACCTTCCCTCAAGAGATACCATCAAATATAACTGTCCCTGCTATCTCTAGGGAACAGGTCCTTAATGCTCTCACTAATGGCAAGAGCACTATATCAACGAGCCCAGACAATATCCCAGGATGCCTTCTAAGTAGCATTAAACATGATCTATCAGGCCCTCTAGGATTGCTATTTAACTATAGCCTCCAAACAGGCTTTGTGTCTCATGAATTGAGAAGAGCAACGGTCATCCCTTAGCACAAAGTTGGGCCATCTACAGACCCTGGAAACTGCAGACCCTTACATCTCACTGGTCTCATATGCAAAGGCATGGAAATAATTATTATGGAAATGATCAGTAATAACACAGGAAACCTCAACACACTGGACCCATCCCAATTTGGTTTCATCAAGGCCAGGTCATGCATACTCAGCATAGTGGACTTCTTTGAGAAGGTTATCAAAGCAAGGGATGAGGGCAAAATGGTTCACACTGCCCACCTTAACCTGATCAAGGTATTTGGCACAATTTCTCACTTGGGCATTGTTGACAAACTTAAGAGGTTAGGTACAAACCCTTATGTCACCTAGTGGATAGGCAGCTGTCTCACAGACAGGGTACAGGAAGTTAGAATTGAGGAGTTCACCTCTACAAGGAGGACAGTCACAAGCAGAGTCCCTCAGGGATTGGTGCTGGCACCATCCCTCTTGGCATTTACTTCTCTGAAGTCAAGACCAACATCAGTGGTCTCTAGCTGACTAAAGTTGCAGATGATTGCAAATTAGGAGCTGTCACTGAATCGCTCACTGATACAAATGTTCTCCAGGAAGGGCTGATTCAAACAAACAATTGGTGCCAGAGCCATGGACTAAAACTAAATGTCCAGAAATTCATAATAGTACCCTTTGGGAAGTCATTCACACCTGGCAGCTATCACTTTGACAACACACCCCTAAGAACTGACCCAGTAGTCAGGGACTTGGTGACACACATAGACTGCAATCTAGCTTTTACTCATCACATGTTTACACTAGTGAGGAAATCATTCTGTTGTCCAACTTATAATCAAAGGTATGGCATCTATGTCTAAGGAAGTCATTGTTCCACTGTATTTGGCATACATTAGACCTGTCATTGAGTACAATGCTCCCTTTGGTAGGTATTTAACCAGGCATATCCAACAACTGGAATGCCCACAGAGGTTTCTCACTAAAAGAATACATGGCATTAATAACATATCCTGTGCAGACCACCTCAAGGCCTTATCCCTGCATTCCATCTCCTACAGACTGTTGAGGGGTGATCTATGCCTGGCATACAAGGCATTGTCAGATCTCTCTCTGATAGACCTCCTACATATCTGCAAAACACACAGCACCGGAATTAATCATTCTAAAGACTATGATACAGACAGGACCAGCTGGAGAGACAGGTGTGTGGATCCCAAAGACTGCCCCTTCTCCGGAACAGGCTCCCCATGGATGTGAAGCAGAGTTCCTCCCTAATCCAATTCAAGTTTAACTTGGTCAGTTGAATGGGGAACAGGAAATTCATACCTGGTTTGACACCTATGTCTCTAATGGACACAGGTAGCCTGTAAATGGTTAATCTCCCACACCCCTTCTTATAAATGTTTCACCTCTCAGGCCTCTGCTTAGACTTATCAAGGGTACCAGAACTTGTCAGAAATTTGGGATACATAGCTAAACTTTAAAAGGCCTTGTGGTCATTGGTCTAGTAAACACCTATAAAACTATGAGCCTAATAAGGGTTTTACATTTATATTTTAGTTGTGGTAGCATCTCAAACAAAACTGAGGAGCTAGATGCCGCTACATTGCTATATATATATATATATATATATATATATATATATATATATGTGGATTTTCAAACTGATAGTACTATTTCTAGAACCTGTGGCACTATTTCTAGAATATGGGACACATATTCCTATTCGTTAGTACTGGCTTGTCTCCCACTGATGTGGCACCATTCCATCCCAAACCAGTTTAAACTAATTTGTTTTATCACTGAACTTTTTTCAGAAAAGGATGCATCACCTTTACCTACCTTTCCTCTTCAGCTTTCTTTCAAAAGTTTGACTTCATTCTTACTGGTTGATAGCATTATTCAATTCATACCTCTCAACATTTCAGGGCAAGAATTCGGCACAAGGCCAAACATAATGGGGGATAAAGGCCCAAAATAGGGACACTTTAAATGTTGCTCTTATAGACTTAGTTGACAGAAGAACAGGTTTTGTATTACCATGGATTTTCTGAATGATATGAAGTCTGAAATGCAAATGTCTGTCATTAATTAGCAACTTCAGTCCTCAGAGATTTGCCAGAAAAACACAAATTATATGAGGAACAGATGGGAAAATGAGGAAAACAGCTGGACAGCCTCCAAAAATCTGGACAGCTGAGAGATATCATGCCGATAATGTATACATTGTGACATAAATGCTGACTGTCCTGGAAGGTAGAGTTCGACCTAAGCCTCTTGAACTCTTGGAAGAATACTTCCATTTTAGCACCAACCTGGGACAAGAATGATGTGAGATTCCTTTATGAGTGGAAACTGACCAACAGACTAGCAAGGATTTATGATTTTGGTGACTTTGCAAACTTACTAACTGATTCCTTCAGTACATAACTACTTGGTATAGCATTATAATGAATCATCCCCAGAAAAATTATATTCTAGTAATTGACTCCCACCTTGGGAGCACTCCATCTCAAAGAAATTCACAATTCAGACTATACCATTGTCTTTTGGCTTCAGTATATTATATAACCCCCAAATATGTTGCACATTTATATGCCTGCAACAGATTTATGTTACATGTTAAGGCAGCAATTAATAGAAGACTACCACAAACGGCTTAACCACTGCCTGACGATAAAATTTAGGGAGTAGTAAATCTGCTGTTTGGAAACCTTACTGAGGGTAAGTCCATCTCTGTTGTGAAATAGCACTTCTAAAATTCTCATCAACTATTTTAGTTGTTGACAAAAAGGCTTGGCTACTGCCTTGTCAGCAGAAATATTCCTCTTAAACATGATATGTCTGCAGTTAATCGCTAACATTCCAAGCTTCAAGCTTCCAAACTTTAAAGCTACTATATAAAAATCAAGCCCTTTTATTGCTCCCCCTTAGAATGTCATTCAACCAGCCCCTACTGCCCCACATCCATGTGAGGTCTCCCAGCATATCTTCAACCTCCTGGACTTAGTTTTGTATTGGTTGAACTAGTTGTGGAGCCTAAGGACATACTGTGGGCTTGGTGCCATCTTTGCATTCATCCTGGAGGAAGGAGGGGGTCTGTATATGCCCTGCCTACATCCTACTGTCATTTGAGCCACTAATTGAACCTGAGTCAGCTGGGCTATAATCAGAGCTTTATTCCTCTGTGCCACTTGAGCAGCACTGCACCACCAATTCTTATAGCTTTGTGGTTACTTCATTACCAGCTTACTCAACCAGGTTTATAAGCTCTATGCACCCAAGAGAGTGACGCATGAAACTTACTGGTCCAACTGACATCCTGCTCCAAAATACTACAGCAGAGTTAGTAGAAACACAGGTTGTTTAATAAGTAGTGAAATATGACACTATATCTTGTTGCCAGCATATATTTAGCCCCAAGTACAGCACCAGAAAATGTATTTGGACGTTACACATGCATGGCTTATTTTCAGAGGTGGTCAGAGGTGGTATTCTTGCTTACTAGGGAAAACTTGGCCACGTCACAGGGAACATTTCCTTAATCATTTTATAAATGATATACAATATTTTATAGCCACATGACTAAGCACCAGTTCAGGTAGACTGGACCTCACTTTAACATCTCATCCGAAGGATGGTACCTTAGGAATGCAGCACCCCTCCATGTTGCACTACAGTGTCATTTCTAGAAAATAAATCCAAGCATCTAGTGTGCAGACAGAATCCACAGCCTTATGATCTACCCATCATCATAGGTGATTGTGATACCTGTTGAGTGTACTGACACATTTATTATTTATTTATTTATTTTGCAGTTGTTGACCAGGTTAGTCCAACTGAGCCTAGTGACTCATTTTCAGAGGAGACCTGGGCAGAAAAGCTCCACAGTAAGATAAATTTAATAACATATTAGTATAAACGTTTGTATAAAAAGTTAGCAGTTCACAATTAGCAAACAATGTGAGTTTAACTTTACAAAGGTCGTAATAATGAGGTTATGCAAAAGGTATAGCATTAATCGAGTAATAGATATACATAAATAGTTCTATATCACTGCACACTAAATTTGTAAAAGATTATGCCTAGTAAGGTTTAAATGTGGGAGTGAGTAATGGGAATGGGGGTAGCAAAGAGATGAGTAATAGGTGGTAGAAATGCTAACAAATAGATTGTAGGTAGAGGAGGGAGGGAGGTAGCAGAAATTATGCAAAAAAGGAAAGAGAAGGGGTTAAGATGGTAAACAGGAAAAGAGTAGAGGTGGGATGAGGGGATGCAAAAGAGTCTTAGGTGCAGGGGAAGGTAGCTTAGGGAGGATGAGTGCAGTGGCAAGACCAGATTGTTTTCAGATATTCAACAACCTTAGAAATCTTATACAGCCTTGCATTGAGTAGCGGACACTGCATTAGTACACTGACACTTATACCATATGATGTCTTGCACAGCTTGGTGGCAGCAGCAAACCTTAAATTAATCTCCTTTCAAAATATATACAGCAAGGTCACTGTCCAAATCCACAAGCCCATAAAGAGGTTAGCTTATCCTCCAGGGGATTGCCATTCTACTACAACCTACATTCCTCCAATCATTATCTTCACCATTTTGCAACCCAGGCTATCACCTTAGGAAACTTATCTAGTGTTGCACTGAGTTGGTTGGTAGTGGCTTCCAACTGGAGGCTTTGTACAAGCAACGTTCTGTTATAACTCATTGAGTTGTAAAAAGATATGTAAGAGTCATATGTTCCTGGCCATCTACAATGATGACCTTAGTAGATGGCTACCAAGAAGCTTGACATTAGCCTTTATTAAGAATTTCAGAACACCTTCAGCCAGACTCTCTTCTTCCTGCCAAATAGAAATGACCCCCAATACAGATCGAGAACACATGAAACTCAGCCTCCTTTACTGCTGAACAGCGAGTACAAGACCCTGACAAAAGTTACCTTTGGCAACCATTCTGTCCAGAATCTGGTATCGTCTGAAGATCAACTGAACCTGATAGTCTAAAAATCTGTGGAAGGAAGGTAATATATGTTAACTTGTATTTGCAAGGCAGGCGTGTACGGTTCAACTTCATAGAAAAATGAATTATGTGCACACCAGTCATAGCCATGACTGCCTCTCTAGAATCTTTAATAGAGAGCTAGTAAAGATGAGATACTTGTAATGTACGTAAACAAATGCGACTCTCTAAGACTCTGAAAGCTAACTCTTCAACAGTTATGCCTTGATTACTAAGACATTGTTTATGGGGTGAGTTAAAACAAGCATTTCTTAACAGCAAATATCGGCAAAAAAAAATTTTCTTGTCAGCAATTTGAATTCAGTCTATAGCTGATCAAAGGACTTAAAGCAATGTCCATTCCTCACTACATACACCAAATGATCCATCTGGGTTATATTGGCAGACAACCATTCAGACCATCAAAATCTTTCACCTTCCATCTTTAGATAAGGGTTGCCCCCAATAAAGCACCTTTCTAAGCCCAGTGTCTTAATCTGGGTAGTCATTACATAGCTTTTTTAATGCTTTATTGGACTCATGCTGCGGCCACCACCCCTTTAGGTAGCTTGGTAGATATTTAGGGTAACAAAATATATCTTTATGTAAAGAGCTATCTAGCAGGCTGCACTATATTTTGCCCATAGGAGATAGGTCTACATATATATTGGTGCAAGCATATGAATGAACCTTTTCATTGACTAAATACAAAAGGAAAGGCAGATTTGTATGTCTTACAAAACATCAGCATCATGTTGTAATCATTTCCAGATACCCTAAATAAATCCTTCACTACAGCTCCAAAGTATTTAGCTGAAAGTACATATAAGAACTTTAAGGCAAACAACAATATCAATACTGCACAGTTTAGGCTTGAAAATCGTAGCACTATAATCCCATCAAATGTTATAAATTGCTCTGTATTTTCACAAATGCATGCTAGAATATTTCAAACATCAGTTTGCCCACTGACAAATACAACTCCACAAGTGATTTTCATAAAAGCAAATTAAAAGTTTGCCTAGGTCTATTCAAACTAGCTAGTAGACTCAGTATTTATGAAATAATAGATGATTAAGCCCATATTTATAAGCAGATGAGGAGTGACTCAAGAAGGGAAAACTGACTACTCAATCAGCCATTCCCTCACTGACATGCAGGGCTGACATCACTTAAGTGAGTGTGTAACGTTACTATGAGGAGAATGCCACGTGCTACATGGTAGGAAAGCCACGTTAGTCATCTCACATACCACAGTAGCAGCTGCTCTTTCATAACACCAGTATTCATACAATGACCATTCCTCTGACCATTCCTCTGAACTAACCCATACCCTCTTCTAGAAGAGGTGAGCAGGCAATGCCTCATAATGTCTTAAGAACCTTCACTGTGTAATAACTTAACTCTCCTGTAGTGAAAGCTCATGAAATATATGTAAATGACATCCTAAGGACATATCAGTGCTGCCTGTGATGTCTTAATTTTTAAGTCTTCTTTCCTAACCTTAACATTATAGCACAAGTGGATTGTTTGGTTATGCTTTAGAAAAAGAGAGCTTAAGATCAAGCCTGATGTGTATATACATTATGGTGCCTGCAAAATATCCCAAATAATATCCAAACAAGAGAGTAAAAAGGTCACAGGTCACAAAGACAAATCATTCAGTAAAAACTGCAAGAAAGACCAAGACATTCTAGCGTTTTCACTGTGTAAGGCCTTAAAACTCCTGTAGTTGAGACCCATGCCATATATGCAAATGATCCCTAAAGGACATACATGTGTTTCAGCTACATGGCTTCTGAATGCCCGTGACTTTTTATTTGTTAGTTTTTTAGTCTTTACGAATATATTCAGGCCAATAATGCCAAACCCTACTAGCTGTAGGCAGGCACATTTTGGCCTTGATTAATCAAATAATCTAACCAGAGATAACTCCAGTGCTGGCCGTAGAAAAGAACCACTTGTAGCTATTTTTTTTTCAATTCGTTAACAAAAAGTGAGTGTGTGTGTGTGTGTGTGTGTGTGTGTGTGTGTGTGTGTGTGTGTGTGTGTGTGTGTGTGTGTGTGTGTGTGTGTGTGTGCCCATCAAATATATAGGTTCCCAGCAGGACTGTTAAAAAAAAAACATGTTGATGTGTCAGAATTTCAAAACTCAGCATTTTTATAAGCTGATTTCTTCCCTTTCTGAAACTGGACTGACCTCAGAGTTAGTTGTGGCACAGCCCTCTAAATACAGGAAAAAATAGGGAAAGAGATGAAAACAGCTTTGCAAAATGTCAGATTTTGTAACTTTGATTCGTCAATATCGAAAGAGATAATTTCATGTCAGACGTGCACATGCACACACATGCACACACATGCACACACAAGCACACACGCACACATGCACACACACACACACACACACACACACACACACACACACACACACACACACAGATATTGTGAGAGCAGTGATATTGATATCTAGATGATCATCTTCCTAAGATTCAGCTAATAATCAAGCATTGATTGCTAATCAAAATTAAGTCACTGGCACAGAAAATGCAACTCTGCAATTATTATGGATTAAAAAATGGCATTTCATTAGATGATAATAAAGATGAAAGCAGTGTAACAAATGACCACATTTCCTTCTCATGTTAACATCACTGATAACCAGCCTTAGCCTTTTAATAACACTGATTCTTTTAATATATCTCTTTGTTGTGTCTACACAGTATCTGGCTAGAGACATTTGCAGTGTAACCGGAGCAACTCAACTCAATCCTGTCCTCCCAAACAGAAAAACAAAATTAACCTCTTTTTCCTCTGATGAAACAAAAACCATTAGACAGACCAAGCTCATTCATGTCAAGGGGACATATTTACTTACCGAATATTAAAAAGGAAAAAAATGAATGTACTCTCCCATAATTTTATGAGCACTTAACTGTAAACTGATACAAACTGGTAGCTGTAGTATCAGATTCTGTTTTCCAATCACAGCCATTTAGAAGGCTGTTTTATCATATTAAACATGTATAAAGGATTTAGAAGGAATAATGGATTTAAACAAAAATGTTTAAATAGTGTTTCCCAAGCTGTTGGTAATCCAATTAGGGTGCATATATGTCTGACATCATGCACTGCATCAAGAGTTCATGACGAGTAGAAGCGATGTGCAATTAACATAATTGCTATCCCTGAAAAATGCAACTTCAAGTATGAATCAGTATGATTTGCAGAAATATAAGCACATACATTTTATTTTGTCTGTGGATTTTTTTTTTCTGGAGCAGCGATTTTTTTTTCCCTGGGAAAAAAATCGCTGTTCCATATGTTCAATATTGTGAGGTTTCAGTCTTTAGGTGTCGATGTAAGAGTGCTCGCTCTTTTCAACATTACTTCCTAATATAGACCCATATATATATATATATATATATATATATATATATATATATATATATATATATATATATTGAACATTATTTTGGTATCTTAGGTATAGTTCAGCAACATGCTATCTTCAAACTAAACGGTGGTGCTGCTTTCTCTTGATAAAAATTGTTTTATCCAGTTTCAGTGCATCACTTGTTTAATACAAAGAGGAAAGTCAGAAAAATTCATAATACTACTAAGATGTGTTAAGTTGCACATAGAATATGGCAGCGTTATATGGCCAGTGCTGATTTGGTATGCATTAATTGCAGCATAGATTGGTTGTACAAGGGATACTAAAACATCACAGTTGCAAAGAGGAAAGTAACCATGCTGCTGCAGTGGCCGGCTTATCTGTGATGACATGACCAAAATGAAAGCATCAAGGAGGTGGTGTGTCCAGTGTTAAGCATATCCAGATGCACAACAAAGTACTACATAGCAGATGCAAGGACACTGACAGCAGCCCAGTAAAAGTTCACCACAGTAATGTGGAAAGCCAAAAGGAAAGGAAAAGACAGTAGTTAGAAATGGAGATGATGTAATCAATAGAACATAGACAAGAGCAACATGACAGGAAGATAGCTAGTGTGGGAAGAAGGGCGTATCTTTTTTTTTTCTTTTTTTTTTTGACAGATGGCCATTTTTCATATTTTTAGGAAGAGCAGAGAGGGTAGGTAAAAAGAAACAACTGCAGGGAAGAAGGAGGATAGAATGATGGAAGCAGGGGCAGACAAACAATTAAAAACATAGTGCAGACAGACACAGGAAATACTGATATATAGGGGAGAGATTGAAGAGATTCAGACTGACAGATGGTGGGCATCTGTTGACAAATAGTAGTGGTCTACAAAGGAGGTAAACATAAAGAAGAGGAAGGGTCTATATTAGAAAACCGAATGTTCAAAATTATCGACCCGTTTTCAGCAAAGAAACAGAAAACCAATTTTTTTCCTAGGGAAAGAATTTGGTTGTCCATTTCTGTTGCTTCGGTATTTTCAGCACTGTGTTGGAAAGTTACTAGTCAGATTCAGGTAAGTGTGCGATTGTGTGGACGTGAGGATTAGGGTGGGTTAGGTGAGTTCGGGTTAGGGCGTGGGCCAGGTAAGTGTGCGATTGTGTGGACGTGAGGGTTAGGGTAGGGTAGGTGAATTAGGGTTAGGGCACGGGTGAGGTGACAGTGCGATAGTGACGGACCTTAGGGTTAGGGTTTGGGTTATGGTAGTTTGGATAGTTAGTTTGGATAATTAGTGGTGTATGTATAGTTTAGTGTAGGGTTAGGTGTAAGTGTTTAGCTGTATGTGTGTGGATTGCTGTTTGTTTGGTGTGCTTTTGTTGTGTGTATATGTTTTGGAACAGCAAATTTTTTTCCCTAGGAAAAAATTTGCTGTTCTGAATGTTCGATGTTTTAAATTTTTGATTCATAGGGTTCGATATTAGAACACTCAAAATTTTGAATGTCCGGTGTTCTAATATAGACCCGAAGAGGAATACTATGCTGATGGAGGGTCTATATTAGATCACCAAACGCTTAAAAAGTGAACGGTGATTAATCGACCCTATGTAAGTGAAAGCTTATAATTTCGAAGTGTCAGAACAGCGATTTTTTTTTTCCTAGGAAAAAAATCACTGTTCCAACAACAAAAAAAAAAAAACATTTTAAACATTACATTAAGTGGGGGCCTTACCCCCACACCCCCCGATGTGGGGGACTGCACCCCCCCACAGCCCCCTACTTAAATATACCAACTCCGAGACCGCACTACAGTGCCAAAAATGACAAAGTAATGAAGTGGCCAAGCAAATTCTTTCCCAGGGAAAGAATTCGCTTAAAAGCCTCTTCGATATTTTGCCGTTTCAGGTTTTTGAGTTTGACCAAGACGCATTCGAAAGAATGCATCTTCGGTCTTCTAATAGGGAACCCTGATGGATAAGGAGGGATATGGAAGTTCTGTCTGAGCATTTCAGAAGGGAAATACCCAGATATATGCCACCTGGCCTACATCATAGGAAGGTGCCACCTGGGGATGTATGAGGCTGGTCAGCTATGCAATTCTTTCAGCCACACAAAAAGACACTAATTTCTAGCTGGCAGTCCACCATGGTCTGCACCAATTACAACAGCTGCCAGTGGCTGACATAGAAAGGAGCTTCTGGACCACTATTAGTGGAGCAATCTTTGTCCCCCTCCTGAGAGTGGTTGTGGAGGCCAGCAGAAAGCCATCCAGGCCGCCTTCCCCAGGGTGGCTTTCATCTTCCTATAGAATAGTAGGACTAAGGACTGCTGGACACCCATCATCAGCTACAGTAGTGGGTACAGAGCTAGGTAGTCACTGCTTCACCTTAGCCTGCACCACATCTGATTTTGTAGAAACAGAACAAACAAGAGAAAAAGAAAGAAATACAACAGATTAATACAAATGTATGACACTATATTGAAATGTTATTGGGCAAACATCTATAAACTACCCTTTCCCCGCCTTCTGGATAGTGTGCCGTGTCTCTTCACAGAATTCAATCTCATCAGCTGTGGCAAAATATAACACAGACTATAATCACTAACAGTAGGAGGGAATTACAGCAACAGGTAGTAAGCAGAAAGTATAGTGTTGTACGAAGAATAGAAAGCTTACAAAAGAAAGTAAACATCTTCTTCTTAACCTTTGCCTCCTATTGGTAGACTAGGCCTGGGTGGCTTCTCTCCAGTTCCCTGTGCATTTGCCTGCAGTAGTCACCAGAGTGAGTGATGCCAGTAGCATCACCCAGTGCTCTGACAGGCTGGTGCCAGGCATCAGTCTACAGACGGAGGCATCATACTGTTTCAGCAGATACTCCCTATAGACCCTGTGCAGCAGGTGGAGGAAGATTTTTATATCATACCTTAACCAAGTGGAATCCCTGCAGAAATCATCACCTTCAGATGCTGCATTCACTCTCCAGGTCAGAACAAGGAGGAATACATTTACTCAGTGCACATGGCCATATTTACTGCGCAACATATAATATGCATTATCTGGCAGCATCTTTGCACAATACAGATTGTTACCAGTGTGGACTGGCAGGGATTCAAGTTTCACAGTGGTTCTGCATGTGCACACTGTGCACATGACCTCCCACTCTAGGTGGTAGTAAATCATCACATTAGCTTAACTACTGTACTATGAAACTTGTTTTACCATAATAAAAAAGTGTGGTCACCATATTGCAGGAGACCAACTTATTACAAGCAAATTAGGAACTGGAAAACAGTGGACACAGAATGTATTGTCATGCAGGCAAACCAACAGTAGACAAAACAGTGGGTAATAGAACTGAGGACTGTAGTGTGTATACCAGAGTGCAGGGAAATAAGATGAACAGATACTGAGCAGAGGAGTTTGTAGGGTAACACAAGCACAAGACATAAGATGTGACTGTCATGGTGTGATAGGACTCACCCTGCAGGTAGCAGTACAAGTCCAGGGTGTGCTGCATTCCTGCTTTGGGAAGGCTCAGCCTGACAGGAAACAATGTATAATGTCTGCACAGGTTGCTATTTTGCTGTGTAATGGGTGCTGACCTTAGCAGGGACCATAGAATAAGGTTAGGCTAGGTAACTGGCCTGAAGTTTATGGTCTGCAATAGCATACTATAAGCACTTGCACACTGACTGCAAGACATGCTATGGAGGATATGAGGCTTCTTGTGCATAGGTCACAACATGTGATTCAGTACAGCACTGATGGATGTCATCTAGTGGTAACCTGCTCATTACTGCCATCACTATGGAACAGCATTTGAAGGGTAACTGCAGACAGGTCTGTGGATGATGAATGGAGTGCTTAGACATTGTTGACTGGCAAGCACAGTCATGTATACAGACACACTCATGCAAATGTGCAAATAACAGGTGTGTGTGTCTTGGCATGTATCTGAAAGAATGGTAAAGGATAGAAAAGTTCACCCCATCTACGATAGAGGTGGTACTACGGACCTTACACACACACACACACACACACACACAAACACACACACACATGCATAACAGGCATATTTTTGAGAGGGGTAAAGAAGGCAAGCCCTCTGGGACCAGGTGTGGTAGGAATTTATAAAGAATATCTGTGATATAGGTGGGAATAATAGTACAGTGGTAAAGGTGCATTGCAGGATCACTGATATGATACTGTATGCCAAGAGCAAGGCAGAGGAAAACCTCAAGGACATGGTGACCACAGGAGGTGGAGCACATACACAGAGGTGTTTCACAAAGATGAAGGAATTCCTGGTATCCCTGTTCATGTAAGATGAGAAGATCTTTGTACCTAGTGGGAGATGGGCTTTTGTCAACTACGCATGACTCCACAAGGGAGGCATCAAGTTAATGCTAGCATTTTCAGTACTGTAGTGCAATAACCCACTAGTGGACATAATTTAGTTGGCAGAACACATGAATATTTATTCTTCAGGGACATGAGGGGTGCATCTGCCACAGCCTATGCCACAAGGTGCATATGTGTCCATATACCATGCACATAATTGGCAGGTAGCAGTCTGTTTGTCACATCATGGTGGGTGCGATACTTATGATCCAGCACTGCCACATGTATGTTATCTGTATGTTTTCCAAGCTATAACAGACCTGATGCCAGTGGGTCACCTGTGGCTGCCAGTGATGGCATCATGCCCACAGCCCAATTAAATGACACACTGGCACTGCCCGTAATGCTAAAATTTGAGGGTACACATACATCACCCTCAGCTGTAAGGATGGTAGAGCAAGAAGAACATCTGAAAATCTTATCCGTGCTAGCCCTACACAGTTGAAAGTTTAAAGATTGGCAGCCCAGTATAGTAGATTACATACACACTGGTTTGCAAAGTCCATTGAGCATGTGGGAGAAACAAACAAATGTAGGTTCTGTAAAACAGAACTGGAAACAGTCACACATCTTGTTGCTGGGTGTGATACACCAATGGCAGAGGGCCAGTATACTGAAAGGCATAATAATATGGCAAGACTGTTGCATCATGGATTGTGCAAACATTAGAATATTGAAGTAGCTGAGAAGCATTGGAACATGAGCCACAAAGCATTATAGAGAATGAGGAAGTTTATATTACATGGGATCACCCATTGCCAATAGTTCAAAAATAGATGCAAGAAAACCAGATATAGAAGTCCATAAAAAAGGCAAAAGTAGCACTTATCAGTGAAATTGCTAAATCCAGTGATTAGAGTGTCTTACATACAGAGAGAAATAAAGTCATAAAAAAACAGGATTTGCATGCAGGAAATGAGGGCAATCGGACACTTCCAACAGTAATAAGAGTAATGGGTCTCATAAAAAAAAAGAATTTATGGTCATATCTAGATATGGTACTGATAATTTAACTCCACATGAATTACAGGAGTCAGTTCCAGGCACATTGCAGGTGCTGAGAAGAGCACTTTTGGTTAACATCAAAGACTGAAACAATACTAATTTCACAAACCTTAATTATACTTTGACTTATGAATGGGGTCCATTCCTGTCATGGTACAAATAACCCAAAAGACTTAGAGAAATTAAGTTGAGAAACAAGTTCAGATGACATCAGTGAGCCGCACTGTCTCCAAGGTGTCCCCACCCACCATAGAGGAGAGTAAAGTAGATGGTCATTATTACCATGACTCTATGAATTTACCAGGCCTGGGTACCACTCTTGGCATTAATCAGTGAATGTGGAGGTCATTCGTCACTATGCATGCATATCAAAGATGTTGAGTGTGCTGCAGGGTCTGTTGTAGGAAGGGTAACTACTGTTTGGACTGTAGGATATCCTGCAATGCATGCAAAGTGACACAGCATACAGAGATCTAGCACAGGTGTGCCTGATAATGGTAGTTGTGGCCCAGTAGCATCCATTGGCATTGCCCTGCACATGTTAGAAAATGTCCAGAATGATCATACTAGGGGATAGATGCATTTGTGCATGTCCACAAGCATACCTCTCAATCTCTTAGTGCAAGAATCCTGTACAAAGCCAAAAATAATTGGGGGACAAATGACAAACATCAAGGATAGAATTTACAAATTACCCTTATAAACTGTGAAAGTTGCTAGAATAATGGGTTATGCACCAGAATACATTTTTTGAAGTTTAAATGTTTGTCATTATTTGGTGACTTCAGTCCTCAATGATGTATCAAAAAAGCCCATATTTTGTTGGGAACAGACCAAAAATATCAGGCAAAAATCTGGGCATTCTGCAAAATTCTGGGCACTTGAGAGGTATGTTCACAGGCCAGGCATATGCAGATGTCATAAATCATACCAGGGACAGCATCACTGTAGTCACTGTCCATAGCTAACTCCACCACTAGCCATGGCTATTTTTATGGTTGTGGCTGACCCTTTCCAGATTTAAGTAAGAAAATCCAGTCTGACCAGGCACTCAGATTCTCATAGTTCCATGCCATCCCACTCCCTCTGTTGCCTTTCTGAGATCAACATCAAGTGATAACAATTAATGTGACTACCTCCCCACATGGAGAACACACAGAAAGGCTACAGAAGATGCTCATAGAATGGCACCCAGTCCAACGGATAGAAAACAAGCAGTCCTGACATCACAGGTGATATAGTACACCCATCCAGCATTCAGCATATGTAAGCTTCATGCTGACACTGGAGGATGTGATCCCTGACTCCATCCAACCTCTTATCTATCTGCATGGCCACCATGTTCAACTATTCCACTTACATTCAAGTTCCTGTCCTCTGTTACTGTGCACCACCTCGCTTGTGCAAATGATGAGGACTGTGTCCCACCAATGTCTTAGGCTTGTATAAGTATGGACATTTGTTTGTGTCTTTCGGCTTTTCCCAGTTAGGGGTCGCCACAGCGGAACTCAGGTCCGCTAATGATTGGCAGTTGATTTTTACGTACTGGCTTGCCAGGCCTGACGCACAACCTTCAATGAAGGTCCGCCTATTCACGCATGTCTCCACGCAGAAGATGCTCTAGCTGAGAATCGAACTGGACAGCATCTTACTGTGAAGCAACAACGCTACCTGTGATGCAAAACACAGCCAGTGAAAGTTCTGTACATCATAGTCATGTTGTGTTAATGCATGCATAAGTTCCAGTCTGTATTGCCATTATCATGATCAATGGTTGTGGATTAAACTCTGCCTCTGCCACTTTGCCAAATTGTACTGTGCCCACTTCAGCCTCACATGGAATACCACTTTTGCTGGTTTCTCCAATGACTCCTCACCCAATTTCTCCACCACTGCTGCCACAGGTCTGCACAATATTACTATACCATCCCCATGCTGTGATTGTTTTCATCATACCATAGTGTGTAGCATGAGACAGACAGTAAACGTCTTACTGCAGGTCTCCATAGCATACTGCAGTGTTTCACCAGCAGTGGAAGTGAGTCTTTCAGAACTCCAAGCACATGTTTGATGGTGTTCCACATCTGCAATAATGCAGTATTATAAGCCATCTCTGCTATGGTCAGGGGACTTCAGATGGGTGCCCTCTGTCACTGTTCTAAAGCATATTCTGCATCATACATATCCTCAGCAGTGGAAACTAATTTGATTACCCCACTGTCCGCTGGAAACATTATACCAAGAACTGTGTAAAGCAATGTGTACACCTACTAACTAGAGGAACATGTGTTTGAACTTCTTGTATATGGACATGTAGTATATGCAAGAATTATCAGAAGCACCTGGATAGCACACAGACACACGGAATATAATTCACTGGACACTGTACACCTCTCAGTTGATGGGGTAAAAGCCCTTACAGCTGATATAACAAGACGCAATGTGGAACAGGTAGGATTTTGATGGTATCTCTATCCACTTGAGAAGGATTCTGCAATGTTCTGCTGATTGAAGTGATGACATATTACCGGTGACAGACCCATCCAAGACACAGAGGGTAACAGCATACAGCACTGCAGGCTCTGGCTATGAAAGGGATCACTAACATGTGCTGTTCTGCTAATACTGACACTGCTCCTAGCACTACAATGAGAGTGAATCTCCTGATCACCGATATATCCTGGCATTCAGAATAGGTGATCACTGCAGCTTATTATGGTAATTTTATAGGTCCATAGGTTGTTACTAGGCTAATGGCCACTAGAGTCCTTACAAGACTAGCCACGTACCTCAAACTATTTGTGTCTTGTGTATCATGGGTGTCTATGGGAGAGGCATGTTAGTAGAGAGGTAACTAAGGATCTTTAGGGAAGCATCTTAGGATATTACATTTCTTACTGATGGCCTCTGTCTATAAAGGACATGAGGGTCATACCTGGGGTAAATTTATGATTTCCCATCCATTTGTCAAGGTTTTATTTGAATAGGGTCAGAGGGAACTGTGTTTTACATGGATGGGGATCTTTTGGGACACATATCTCTCTCTCCATCATGTTCTATTTGGGTTCCTATTACGTTATCGAAAGATAATGTAATCAAACGATCGAAACTTCAGAATGGCAGCATTTTGAAGATCGCATTGTGGGATCGCAGTACAGAGAGGACTGGAATATTTGCCCTTTCCTCACTGTAGTGCGATCTCAGAGTTGGAATATATATTTAGTGGGGGGTGTGGGGGGTGCAGCCCCCCACAATACAAACTTTGAAATGCTGCCATTTTGAAGTTTTGATCGTTCGATTACATTATCTTTTGATAACATAATATGAACCCGTTCTATTGATATCACAAGTGAAGTTCAGATCCCTGGATCTAGTGTTTCTGGTGCTGTTTGCTTTGTGCATGGGCAACAGACCCATCAGTGTTGGGTCTGAGGAATACCTGTAAGCCAGGCAAAGATCACCTCTCAACATCCGGAAGAAAAGACAGAACCTTCAGGCAGTCAGTGTATTCATGCAATGAATTCTCCTAGTGAAAAACCTTTGTGGGCGTTCCAACTGTTGCATGTGTCTGGTTAGATACATGGCCAAAAGGGGCATTGTATTCAATGACAGATCTGATAAGGGCCGAGTAGAGTGGCACTATAACATTTTTTGGACCTGGATGCCATACCCTTACCTAGACATTGGGAGACACAGAATGATTTTCTTACTATCTTAGATACATGTTGATCAAAGGCCAGATTTCTGAATACACATGTTCCCAGATCCCTTCTACTGGGTCAGCTCTTAGGGGTGTTTTATCAATGGAGTAATTAACTTAAGCTGACAGTTTTATGAAGTGCATTATAATGCATTTTTGTGGCACTCAGTTTTGCACCATGGCCTTGTCACCAGTCATTTGTCTGTGTTAAAACCTCTTGCAAGATGTTGGTGTCTTGGGGGGAATCTATAATAGCTCAAAATTTACAGTCATCGGAGGTCTTGAGCATTAGCACTCATTTCAAAAAAGTAGATATTAGTCAAAATCAGACCCAGCATGGAGGCCTTGGGTACTCTACTGGTAACCAGTCTCTTGGTAGAGGTGGTCTCACTGATTCTGACTTCTTGGGTCCTGCCTAAGAGAGAGCTGTCAATCCAGTGAGTTATGTAATGATTTATGCCTAGCTCATAGAGCTTGTCAACAATGCCTGAGTGGGGTATTGTATCATATACCTTGGCTAGGTCAAGATGCATTGCTTTACACTCATCCATCACCTTGGTGACCCTCTCAAAGAAGTCTACCAAGTTAAGCAGGCATGACCTTCCATTAAGAAAGTTAAACTGAGATGGTTCCAGTGTCTGTAGGCTGCCAATGTCCTTGTTTATCATTTATATGATAATTCATTCCATGGCTTTGCATATTGGGCTTGTTAGGCTGATGGGTCTGTAGTTCTCTGGGTCAGTGGATGGTCTGCCCTTGTGGAGGGAAATTAGTGTTGTGGTCCTCAATTCACTTGGAATGTAGCCTGTAATGAGGCTGCAGTTGAAACAGGCCTCAAGTGGTCCTGATAGGTCATGTTTTAGACTATTCAGGAGGCAAATGGAGATGATGGGACCATGGAGGCAGTATTTTTGGCTTCAGTGATTGCTGCCAACACCTGATCCCTGCTAATAGTTAGGAGTAGTATGTTGGAGGGGATTTTACCTGATGGAGTAGGGGAGGAGTTGGGGGGTGAAGTTTGAGCTGAATTCATCAGTCAGTATATTTGCTATGTCACCCTGATCAGTGAAGCTAGTACCAGTCACCGTCTGTTAAGCACACTGCTATATGTTACCTTTAAGGTTCCAAACATAGCTGAAAAAGGCCTTGTGATTGTCCTTAGCCTGCAAGGGTATTCTGACCTCATAGTTAGCCTTGCTGAACTTAATTAGGCCTCTTAGTTTCTTTTTCAGTTATATAAGGGAGCACTTGTCTTTAAGGGAGTTGGTCTTTCTAACTTTGAGTATGAGTTTCCTTCTTTTACTACATACCATGCTTAGTTGAGGATTCAACCACTAGGGTTTGTTCATAGTGTATGTTTTGAGTTTACTTCAGGTAGGTATGACAGCCTCTCTGCAGCCATTCACATTTGTACAGGGACTCTGTGAATAATTCTGCATAGGTAGCTGTGGTCTCTAGGTTAGGGGGAGCCTTGAATTTTGGCAAACTGTCACTTAATAGGATGTAGTTTGCCTTAGAATAGTTCCTAACTGTTATTGGTTTAGCTTGGTTTTCTGGGTTGATTTTTACTTCAAAGTAGACATCTGTGTAATCTCACCTCACTAGTAAGCACATGACACACATGGGGTGCAATGCTCTCCCATGTTGGTGAGTGCCAGATCCAGTGTGTTTGATCCTCTGGTTGGAGCATTCACTATCTGTTTCAGTGTGTATGTGTTAATAAAATACAGCAAGCATTGTGTCTGCAAGTTTGAGGCAGTAGAACTTTCCCAGTCTATATAGGGGTAGTTAAAGTCACCAATGAACATGGTGTTTGGTTGGATGGTGAGTACCTCCAGTAGGATTAGGTAAGAATCATGAGAATCTAATGACATAGATGGTGACTAATAGCTAACCACAATATGATGATGGACCTTATCTATGGTTACTTGCGCATGGATGAGCTCCATGGTATCATGCAGTTTAACCAATCTAGAGGTATGTTTGTTGCTAATGTAGATCAAGACACCTCTGCCTTTGGCCCCAGTCTGTGCTGCTGTTGGACTAAATGTGTGGCCAGAGTACTTTCTATAACTTTAAATCAAGTCTCAGTTATGACACAGATTTCTACATTCTCCAGAGTGAAGAGTGCTTTGAAGGGGTGTGATTTTTTTTTTTTTGTTTAGGCTCCTAGCATTGAGCAGTAACACCTTAAGGGTGCTTGGAGACATTTTCAATACGTAGCTAGTTTTGTCTTTTTGGCAATGTCTAAAAAGGCATTAAGGGGGGTGGATAAAATTGTAGCCTATATCCAAAAGCCTGGGGGGATAAGTACACACCATCCTTGAGAAAGCAATGTGGTCTGTTGACCATGTTGTCCCATGCTGATAGATATTGGATCCCCCTGGAGAGACACCAGAAACTAAGCCAATTATTAAAGTCAATCATTTTATGTTCATACTGTGTTATTTTCCTTGATGAAGGCAAAATGGTGCTCAATGCAAGGCTCAAGCCTATCTGTGACACATAATCTGAGAGATCCACTTAATATAGTCCACTGAGGTCCTTCTCAAGTCATATACACCCATGTGGATTATGATAGAATCATATTAATATTGGGGTTGCAGTGACTTAAGTGTGTGCATGATATTGTGAATCCTGGCTTCAGATTCATACACTTCTGAATTACTTCACCATGACTGATTTCATCATTTGTGCATATAATGGCTGTCATTAGCATGCTGGAACTCATATACATGCCATTATGTGGTCATTTGCATAAGTCACATTTTCTTTTTTTGTAGTGAAATCATGCTATGAGCATCTCTGAAATGCACCTGACCTGGGTGTTACCGTTAACTGTGCTATTTCACATAAAATTATGTGCTATTTGTTTCTGAATACCATCCTGAATTATTACTCTGTTTTGCTAATATTACGCTATTTTCCTTTCTATCACTTCATATTGCAATCCCTGTTTGTGTTATACTAACTTATCTTTAGCTTCTCTATAAATTGTCTAAAATGTTTCTAAATATTATATCATCATCACATATCTTGTATCTGTTCTTAAACAATGCTTTCATATTATGTCTATTTTGATATAACTATTTAAACTGTAGATTTTTTGTATTATTTTTGAAGAGTGTAAAATTATTGTTCCTAAAATGTTTTGTAATACTTTGGAGCCTTTTTTCCTAGAGGATCAGCTGAAAATGGGCTCTTAACCAGTCGGACTTTCCTGGTAATCACATGTCAATAAAATAATAGGATGATGGCATACCTAATGATTTTATTCAGCTGTTTGTTTGGTAGATCATTTGATGTTATTTTTTTATTATTTGTTTCTTTTCTCTCTCTTTACTAACTATGCGGGTGGATTAGTCTAAAGGCCCATTTAAACCATGAAGCATTGCACAGACTCAAAGGCACCTCATTTTCATTCACTGACAGAAATCGCTGACACAAATGACATCATACACATAAACAAGAATGTTTTACAATTTCAGAAAGCATCCTAAATCTAACATTTTTTCTATGCTATTTCAGTAAACACTATTGCCATCAGGATTCCTTGTAGCATTAATTGCTATCTTAATACTAGTGACTGGTCCACCCTCTACAATATTTCAAACCCAGGTGGCCCTTGGCTGTCAGATAATATCAAAGCCTAAATAATGTCTAAAAATTATGCCTGGAAAGCCTGAAATCAATACCTAATCACAACTCCCTTGGAGAACTACCTTGGATGGTCACTCAACCCATCAATCATTTTTACCCTCACACAGACAAAAATTACTTCTAAAGTTCTGGCAAAAATAAAAGTCTACTAGAGAATCACACACCTTCCCAGACTACCATTGTCAAAAGTGTTCTGCTTTTAGAAGTTGAATATGATTTGCCTTTGCTGGATCTGCATTCCTCTTATAATACTCAGAGATTGCAAATCATACAAAACAAAATCTTAAGATTTACTCTTCTACCATATCTTCTTGCATACCATTTCACCGTACTTATTACCTTAAATGGCTACTGGTAACAGATAGCTCACCTTTCTTCTTGGCACTTTGCTCTTCAAAATCTTAAACTTGTGCTTCTGCCCTCACCCCTACCCCCACCAAAAGCACACTGATATTTAGGCACCAAAACTACACTGTAGATATTTTACTTTCCTTTGAATGGACCTAGCATTGTGCACTTAAGCCGAAGATAATTTTAATGGAATTATTGAAATAAAATGTAGGTTTCTGTTCTGACAAAACAGTAACTATAATGATGGAAATAATCTGAAATTTTCTGAATAAGTTATGACTGTGTAGGCCCAAGTTAATTTTGGTGCTAACCAGGAGTTAGCTATAATCCATTCTGTTAGTCCTGTGTATACCAATTTTGAATAATAATCGATTCTGAGCATGAAGATGGGCAAGAGAAAAAGAGCATTTATATGGTGAGCTGTAGATATCCAACAGTCTTGGGACTGGAGAACAAATATCACCACTAACAGTTCTGATCAATCTTAAGAGAAAATCAACATTTTCTGTAAAGCTTTAAAATAAATTAAACCCCAAAGTTCATGAATATAGTATGTGGAGACAGACAAGCCTTTCACACACTATGTTCAGTACTCATACCAGTTCAGTACCGCTCCACAGAATGGCACGTGGTCCTTGCAGATGGTGTATAAAGGTTCATTCACGTCCATGAAATGTGCACAGAAGTGTGTAGTGCACTGCTATGTACAATGTAGCATCCCGATCACCATGATTTATGCACATTATGTGCAAGTCAATCAACTAACTCAGTCAGCAGTGGGAGTATGTTACACAGCAAGCAGCTAAATTAATCAAAGAGATGGGCAAGCAAAGTAGTAAGTCAACATCAGTGGAAATGTGGAAGAATCAGCCATTCACAGGAAAGAGGGCCTGAACAGCTAAGATGGGAGATAGTAGAAGGAACACCTGATAGAGTGGGCATTTGTTAGATGAGGGACACTCTGTGCATGATGCTGAGTCAGATAAGGGTCTTAAAATAATTTATACAGATTTAGAATCTCATTTCAGAGTGACTCCAAAGTGGTGGATGAGTATTTTCATTCATTTTGTGTGTCTTAGGGGCACATAGAATTTGATAGACTATGGTAATTTGTGATAAAGAATCTACCTAGGCAAGAGTAGGAGACCCCAGCATGGAGGTAAGAAGAAACATAGGCACTTAGCTGCAGGCTTTGATAAGATTACTTTCTAGTTTCCCCATGAGTCCTCTACTAGTTCATGAGATGACATGGATTCCCTATGCGAAATTCCATCCGGCTCAATGATACAAGCTGAGAATGTAGGGACAGACAACAATCACATCTGGTAGGTGGAACTCATAGCTGCTTGCATTTTGACAATAGTCAAAGAAAATATATAATGGAGTTATTATTTGTAACTTTTTGTCCTTCTAGATTAGGGCAGAATCCAATTGATTGCTGAGTTGGAACAGCCAGGAATTCAGGATCTATTGGCCACACTAGCAATTTTGTAGAAGTGAAGGGTCTCTAAATTTAGGACTACAACCTGGAAAATTGGTCCTTAAGTTTCATGTACTACATAGATATGGTCCTACATAAATATTAAGAGCAGGTGAGGCAAGTGATTACATCCTATGTCAGTTTAAGGGATACCCCCACAGAAAATGAGGTGGACAGGCATGGCTGAATTATGACTATAACTTTAGGAGTCTCACTGCAGTAGCGAAATTATTGATGATGGATATTAAACACCCAAACTTCTGCATGACCATAATGAATAATAAGGACTAAACTCAGTTGTCACTGTAGTCACAGAAGCTGACTCCACAGACAAAATGGACTTTCAGCACAGCTGTTTGCAGTTTGGAGGGAGCACATCAGGTTGTACATAACACATGAAAGAAAGTTTAGTGAATCAGGACAGCAAGAAAGGTGGCCTACTGTGGCAGATGCGCACTTAGGGGACAAACCAGAGGGGTATTTTGGGGAGGGTGGACCACAAACATCAACTGAATGGAGCGTAATATGAAATGGCAGATCATTAGGTAGGACAAAAGGAGGTACAATAGGATGTGCAAGCATCTCAGCCAAAGAGCACACACTCCAGCAAACTGGAAGGCTTTACAGTTCAAGTTATAAAACTATCCCAATGTACAGCTTATGCATTTCCTAGTACATAGGTTTAGACATGAGCTCTCATTGAAAGAATCTTATCCAGAGCACAAAAAGGGATTGCATGGAACTTGGAAGTCAATTAAAGACCAGGCAGGTGTGCCTTGGGATCTTCTAAGTAAAGCTGCTTGGCAGGAAAAGTTGCAGTCTCATTTTACATGCTACTGTATTAGCACTTCTGAGTATCACCACTGGATTTGGTACTCAAAATGAGTCACCATTTGTCATATCTGGAAGGTGGGTTAGTCAGTGATGACACTGACAAAAAGTCAGCCAAGGTGGTGCCATTTGGATTATTTGGGTGTTGAATGCCCCACAGTTAGCAAAAAATGGCCAGTACCCCTCTGGTCAACCCCTTGTCAATTCACCTGGAAGAGTAGCACTTAATGGGCGTGTCACTGGGGACAAGTATTTCTTTGACACGCACATATGTGATGTGCAATAGCATGTACTACATTTCAGAGTTTAATACAGCCATGCTATGATTGCAAAACAAAGTAGAGCTTGGATGGAGGGTGTTTGATTTCCTGATTATTCAGCCATGTGGGTAGAAGAATAGTCCAAGCAAGAGCTTCAGGGCTTCTAGAGACTTAGAAAAGAGCTCAAAATTTCACTGACTCTGAGCAAACTACAGTGGCTTGTTAAAACACTTTTTTTTGGATATGAAGATTGACACTTGGATGCAGACACTCACATGCCCAAGAAGAAATTGACGACTTTGAAGGCTAGGATTAGTCAGATGGTAAGGGGGAAGAAAACTAGGGTTAGAGAAATACTGTCACTGCTGGGCAAATAGGGCCATAGACTGAGGGAAGGCCTTTACCAAGGTGCTGTGCCCATAGGGCCATAGCCTGAGAGAAGGCATTTACCAGGGTAATTCCTGGCTTGCTGTGATGTTTTAATGATAAGCACTACAAAGTTTGAATTATAGGGCAACTTACAGTCTGAGCAGTACAGTGGTATGCATCTCCAGCAGGATGAGTAGCTGTACAGCCTGGTGTATGGGTAACAACCGCTAAGACCAGATTTCTGACAATATTTAATCCCTGATTACCAGTCTCATTGGATAGAAGATGTACCCATAACACTGATGCCATCTATTTTGCCAGAAGTTCTAAGAAAATGACATATTTATCAATACAGGCCATGCCCAGGTTTCAGGCCAGGTCTCTGAAAACTACTTTCTCCCCAATAACCCACCATCTCTACTACTCCAGCTGATGACTTTAGGAGAGTCATGTTCTTTGACAGTATTGCAATGCTGGGTTCTATGAATAGCAGTCTATAGCTCAACTGGCAGAAAATGCAAATTAGTAGAGCAGTGACAACTGGGTTGCCAATTTCAGATAAAATGCCAGTCTACAACAATAATGGTCAATACTGGACCATGGCTTGAAAGATAATACTTTACTTTGAATGAGGTACAGTATGAATGGCCAGTTTTAGGAACAGGATTATAAAGAAAGATTCTGTACAGAATTGAGTAATGGTCAAATTTGGTGAAAATGATACAGCTGCATATTATTAAAAATAAACAAGTATTTGTAAATTAATAAAGAACAATAGCAATTATTGATAGATAATATAGATGTGTAATAATTATAAAAAAGATGAAATGTTTCACAGTTCGATATCCATATAAAAGTGTTTTGTGTAATAAACTCAAGTCAAAAGCCAAGACAGTATGCTTATTTCATATGAGGGGAAAAGCATGGATAATTGGGGATGGTACAGAAGTTTAAAAAACAGCCATAATGGTGCCACTGCATAAGGGCGCCCCTACAACTAACCCTAGTAACTATTGATTCATGTTCTTCACTTACATCTTCTTCAAGGTCGTGAAATGCATCCTTATAGATTTCACAAATTATGTCATAGTTAATCTACCATCCATGAGTCCTAATCAGTTTGTTTTCATGAAAAATAGGCCATGTATAATAAAGCTGGTAGATTTCTTCATAAGGGTTATTCAAGCCCTCAGTGAGTCTCAGAATTTCAATCTTGCATATTTGAATCTGACCAAACATTTTGACACCATTCTTCAAGGAAGTATTACTGACAAATTCAGACAAGTAAACACTCATCCATACATTATTTAATGGATTGCTAACTGTCTCATTGACTAAACCCAAATAGTAAAGGTTGTAGGAACCTCTTCCAAAAATGTCATGATTCATGTCCTGCTAGAGTCTGTTCTGGGCCTCCCACTTTGGTATTATCAATGGCGTTGTTGTGAACTGCCCTTCTGGCACTTAGAAACCCCAAGGATTTGCTTGGACCAATGTAATTATTGCAGGCTTATATTCCATGCCAAAACAGGTAGTGTTGTTATTTTCTGAAGGGCACTCCTCTCAAAATGATCCAGCCATTATAGATATGGGTATGTATATTGACAATGACCCATCTTTGGAGTATTATGTATTTACTGTGGTTAAGAAATCATTCTGTGTACTACAATTAATCTCTAGGGGCATATCTTCATAGTCCAAAGATTCCATATTTCAGCTATGCAGGTAACCTTCATATGACATATAACTGAATACAATGTTCCATTCTGCATGCTCGTCTCTAAAACAACTAGTCCAATTTAAAAGGACTCAATGATTTTTAATTAAAATAAATGTAGGACTAAGCATTCTAAGCTACCCAGGCAGATTAAAAGTCCTTTCATTATGCTCTGTTTCTCTGCCTAGCTTTTTATGCTATGAGTGATATTGCCCTTTTCGATCTCCTGTCAGTAGAACAGGTGGTGCTATGAATAACCACACAAAAGGCTTCTCCTCATCATTATATTAACAACACCTGCTAGCATGATAGAAAACTGCATTCCCTGATTTTAGAGCAGAATCCCTCTGCATATTAAAAGTAGTAGTAATAATATGCCTACTTTTAAAACTAGACTCAGTAAGCGGACTGATAATTGCAAATTGAACCTCAGATTGTGCAGTATAACCTTCTTCACTGGAGCTGCTAATATTGCATAGACTTAACTGGATTACATGGCTAAGCTTCTCAAAGGTTACTTAAGGTGCAAGCTTAGTAACTACCTATGCACATATGAACCCTAGTTCATCTTATAAATTCAATATTTTTGTACTCCATTGTACTATAATAAATTATTCTGAAAAGTTTAGTGAAGTTTAACTTATATAAAGTAGATACCATTTATAATTTCCTGAATTCTATTAAAACATTTTTAATAAATGCATTGTCAAGCAGCTTCATAGAACCTTTCAAATTCTTAGCTATCCTGTCTAGTAAAATGAATAACTACTCCATCACTTAAACTCTCCATATTTGCCTATGGTCACTTATATTTCATATCTAAAATTAGTGCTATTTAAGAAGTAAGAAAAATCAATTAAAACTCATAATAAATATAACACTAAGAAATTCATAACCTGTAATAGGTCAGAATACTAGAATTAAATTAAAAAAATAATATATGTAGGCATTCTTCTCAAATTTATCTTTTATATTTTTAGAATAGACAATTTGGTTGTCCAGTGTTTCTGATCATTCCATCAGAGATCACTTGCTTCATTGTGACAGATGAAAAACACTGGTGCAAGTCCATTACAGACTGTTTTACAGATGGGTGGAGAGGCTTGCCTTCTTTAGATTAGTGCATTTGACTTACATGCTGCTTCTCTGCTTTAATCAGTTGTGGTCATAGAGATAAACCTCTATTTATTGTCCTTTGATTTCACATGAAAGAAGCAAATAGTTTCCATTCATTATATATAAAGCAACAGTTAGCAAATTTAGATGATGAACTTTTAAGATAAAAGAAATTATGTAAATATTTTATTTTAATAGATATGTTCAGTTTTAGAATTAAGAAGAAATTAGTGTTCCCATTCAAGAGCATATCAACATTTTGGCTTTTAGAATTAAGAAGAAATTAGTGTTCCCATTCAAGAGCATATCAACATTTTGGCTTTACCTGCATATGGCAAAAGCCAAACAATATATTTATATGTCAATTAATTTATGTATTTTAATTATTTTAATTAACCAAAATATGCAATTGTTTTAAACAATGCATTTTATGTTACCTACAGTTTATTCAGCATTACATTCAAACAAGACATAACAGGACAGGATTCATAGCCAGGAGAGCTATAAAGCAACTTATAATCCACTGAGTAAGTTTGATTGCTTTGCTTTGATATTTAGGAAAATATTCACAGTCAAACACTGTTCCACCGGGGCAACATGTCTTTAATTGTATACTCCAAATCGACCAAGTGGAGTAGTTCTGCACTGTTCTACTGATCGCCGTACCAACTCATGTTGCAATGCTACAAAGCAGCTCAGGCCCTACTAGAAGGCATACAAACACACACTCTTCCTTTCCATACCTTCCAACCTGCAGACATTGAAAAGATGAACAAAGGCAAGTGAAAAGTAGGGACATCCAGCTAAAAATCTGGACATCTAATTAGTATAAAATTTGAATGCCAAATGACACATAACTCTTTCCACCTTCAGTAGAAACATGGGATACTGCTCAAAAACACGTTTTTAAAAAAAGAGTGACAAAAATGTGTACAGTGTAAACACTGTAGGCTTTAATGGACTGTATATATAAACTTTTCCATGCAAACACATTCATTTATTCTTCAGAAAAAGGGAATGGAAAGAGGTGTGTCCTCTATCTTTAAATTATCATTGATGCTCATATGTTGATCATGCAGTGTGTTTTTCTATGTACTAGAAAGCTTCAAAAATAGCATGTGATGAGTAGGAATCAGAAAATTGTGTGAAAGTAAATCAAGCCTGAACATAGGGACATAGCTCTAAAAAACTGGGCGATTCTAAATCAGGACTGAAAACAAAAACATTCCTCCAAAATAAAGACAGCTGAGAGGTCTGCTCCCATTCCAGACACACACACACACACACACACACACACACACACACACACACACACACACACACACACACACGGACGCATACACATGCACATGGACGCACACGCATACACACACACACACACACACACACACACACACACACACACACACACACACACGTACACAGACACCTACACACACACTCATACACACATGCACACAGTAAATAGTTGCTGCCAATTAGTGTGTTTCTTATAAGAAATGCAGTCATAAGTGTGCTATGGATTACTGGTCCTCTGTCATGTACCACTCATCCTCCCTGACCCCTCAACAAATCTAGGTGACATTCTTTCTTCATACATTGCACATGGTGCAACAAGAAAGTCCTTTTATGTAGTATAGTAGCTCTTAACCTTTATTCATTACCCTCAGATATAGACAGTATCCTGTGTGGTCCAGTGGCTCTCAATCATTTATTCATGCCCCCTCAGATATAAACAACATCCTGTGTGGTCCAGTGGCTCAAGATATTCCCCCAGCCCTCCCTGATTGTGTCAAGGATATGGTATCATGTTCAATCAGGTAGTTTTAATGAATGGAAACAAACTGAAAACTGTTCATCAAAACTACTTTTGATGAAGTAAAACAATTTTTTGGTCCAGAGGGGCAAACCCCCTCCACAATCTCCATCTGGCGGGACACACCTCGCGCCCCTGGACTTGTATATACAGTTCTCAGGTCACACAACAGTAGAGAAAAAGGCAAACTTCACTGTCGGTGAAAGTAGTTTTGGTGACAACTGCTTGCTCTTTTTGAGTTTCCCAAAACTACCTTCATTGACATGACATTTTCCTCTGGGATGCACACTCAAAAACACAGATAAACATGCACATGCATTTCCACACATACACAAGCTTGCACAAATGCATGCGCATGCACGCAGACACATGCACACACACACACACACACACACACACACACACACACACACACACACACACACACACACACACACACACACACACACACACACACATATATATACACACACACACACACACACACACACACACACACACACACACACACACACACACACACACACACACAGACACACACACACACACACACACACACACACACACACACACACACACACACACACAGACACACACACACACACACACACACACACACACACACACACACACACACACACACACACACACACACACACACACACACACACACACACACACACACACACACACACACACACACACACACACACACACACACACACACACACACACACACACACACACACACACACATACACACACACACACACACACACACACACACACACATACACACACACACACACACACACACACACACACACACACACACACACACACACACACACACATACACACACACACACACACACACATACACACACACACACACACACACACACACACACACACACACACACACACACACACACACACACACACACACACACACACACACACACACACACACACACACACACACACACATACACACACACACACATACACACACACACATACACACACACACACACTCGTATATCAGCACATGCACATGTGCACACGCACGCGCCCACACACACACACACACTCACACACACACACACACACACACACACACACACACACACACACACACACACACTTCACTCTTTTGGTTTCTTTGTCATACACATGTACAGCACCACTTACCAGCTGCTCCCTCTCACCAGGGGTAGCATAACTTCTTTAATATGTAGAGGTGCTTGTGAAAAAATACCGATGTACACTTATGCATTTTCTGTTCTACTTTGTTAGTACACTTGTGTAGTGCAAATGTGCCTACTGTCCAAGCAACACTACTATCCTAACAGTGCAGCACCCCAAGCTGTTTAAGGAGTCATATCTGCATAGTCCTAGCCTACTGAGTGTCAACTTCCAAAGCGTTCACTACTCCATAGCATTGAGCAGTGGTATGGAGCCATGAACAAGTGTATGAAACACAATGGGCTTGCATTGTATGCAAAGCAACTTGTTCAAATTTGCATACTGTGCAAACTGACTATGAATCTTGACCATAGAATTTATTTTGGTGTGTATTATTTCTTTATTTAAACAACTGGTTTAGTAATTGATCTGTATATTATTAGCCCTGAGTGAAATGCTTACGAAAAATAATTTTTATTTTATTTTCAAATGTTAATTCATATGCTTGTCATTTAATATTTTTTTCATTTAATTATATACAAACCCTTGTTATAACCTTAAAATCTCATTTCATTATCCCAAAATATTAATCTGCATTTGAACAGAGTCAGTATCCAGTCAATAACAGTAATATATTTATTTGCATTATGCTGTTATGCATTTATTTATTTGGAGCCTGTTAAGTGGGTTAGTGGGCTGATACAAAATAGACTAGTATCAGGCACAGCTTAGAAGTATAGCAATAAAGTGGCAAGAATTAAGAGTTTACAATAAAGATCATTACATTGGGGAAATGATTGCCAATATACATGTCATTTAAGTTCATAGGTTCATAGGTTCATAGGTTGGTACTAAGCTATTGGCCCTAAGGCCTATGCAAGCCTAGCCATAACAATTCCCTTGAAAATTTTTCCCACAATATTTACTTCTCTGGGCTCCTGTCTAGCAGGGCGACTGACATGATTCCCGGGGTGAATTTCCTATCTCCCATCCAATCATCAAGGTTCCTTTTGAAGAGGGCCAATGAGGTGCTCTGCTTGACATGTATGGGCAGTCTATTCCAGAGTATGGGGAGTCTCTGGGTCAGGAACCTATCCCTCCAGCATGTTTTGTTCATTGTGATGATAAGGTTTAGATCCCTGGAGCGTGTGGCTCTGAGGGATTGGGATTTCTTTAAGTGGAGCATGTCCAACAGCTCAGGGTTTGACATGGCCTTGTATGTTAAGCAGAGATCACCTCTAAGTAGACGATATGCCACAGAGTATAGCTGGAGTTTTTTTAGACGGTCAGCATATGGCATCTGCTTTAGGCCTGTGATTCTTTTAGTGAGGTACTTCTGTGGCCTTTCCAGCTGTTGCAGATGTCTTGTGAGGTACATACCAAATGGGGCATTATACTCTATTATGGGTCTAATGAGGGATGAGTACAGTGGGACAATGACCTCCTTTTTTCTGGATGAAAAGCCCTTAGTGATGAGGTGTGCCACGTAGAAGGATTTCCTGACTGTTGTGGCGATGTGGTTATCGAAAGTGAGACCACTGTCCACTTGTGTCCCTAAGTCTCTCATCACACTTTCAATGTTTAGTGTCCTGCCACCTATGTGGTAGTTCATGGGTACATGTTTTTTTCCAAAGAGGACGACTATACATTTCTTGGCATTAAGCTTCAGCCCATGGTTCTGGCACCAGGCATCTGTTTCTGTAAGGCCCTTTTGTAGAATATCAACATCATCTGGGGATTCAGTAATGGCTCCCAGTTTGCAGTCATCTGCAAACTTTGTTAGCTAGAGTCCCTTAATGTTGGCCTGTACTTCAGAGAAGTAGATGCCAAACAAGAGTGGTCCCAGGACTGAACCCTGAGGTATTCCACTTGTCACTTGTTTGGAGCTGGATTTGGAGTCGGCTACTTTTACAGTCTGGGTTCTGTCAGTAAGCCAGTTGGCAACCCATCGAGTGATGTAGAGATTTATGCCCAGCTTAGTAAGTTTATCTATGATTCCAGAGTGGGGGATGGTGTTGAAGGCCTTGGTGAGGTCCAGATAGGCTGTGTGGACCTCCTTACCCTCGTCCACAGCTCTGGAGACCGATTCGAAGAAGTCAATCAGATTCAGGAGACAGGATCGTCTCTTCACAAACCCAAACTGGGTGGGGTCCAGTGTCTGGAGGTTGCCAATGTCTTTGTTTATAAGTTCCATGATAATGCGTTCCATGCCCTTGCAGATCAGGCTTGTCAGACTGATGGGACGGTAGTTCCTGGGATCCAAGGTGGATCCTCCCTTGTGGAGCGGGATAACTGTAGCTGTGCGCCACTCAGTGGGCATGAAGCCTGAGGTGAGGCTATGATTAAACATGACACTTAGGTGGGGTGCCAGTTCATTTTGTAGTTCATGTAGTACACAGCCTGGGATGTCATCTGGTCCCATGGATGCTGTATTTTTAGCTTTGGATAGTGCTGTTTCTACCTGTGTGGCTGTGATTATCGGAATTTGGCAATATTTTGGTATTGAGATGGGTCCTTTAGGGGGGTGAGAGGGTAGTGACGTTGGCACTAAATCGATCTGCCAGGATATTGGCAATATTCTTGGGATCAGTATATTTAATGCCATTCTGTTGTAGTTCAGAGCAGATCTGAGCATTACCATTTAGATTCTTGACATAACTATAGAATGCCTTGTGGTTGTCTTTGGAATCTTTGGCAATTTTATTTTCGTAACTAGCTTTTGACGATTTTATGAGGGATCTCAGCTTCTTACTGAGGCTGGTGAGGAAGTTTTTTGCATCCTGGGATTTTCCTCCTTTCTGCAACAGTTTCTTCCTTCTGTTGTATAGTTTGTTTATAGCAGGGGACCACCACATTGGCTTCCTTTTTTTGGAGAAGAGTATCTTGGTTCTATTTGGGATGGCACGATTCATACATGAGTGGATGTGCTCGTGCAGTGCCTTAGTGTAGGATTCTGCAGTCGAACTTCCAGATCCTGTCTGCGTGGGTGTTGTGAAGTTTGTCACTTCTGACTTCAGTAGCATGAAGTTGGCTTTGGAGAAGTTTTTTAAGGAGGTTTCCTTACTGGGGGGTGGGAGTGGGATGTGGATGTCAAGGGTGATTTGCTTATGGTCAGACCTGACCAATGAGGCAGTGACCACTGGTGTGGAGCATCTATCTCCCATGTTGGTAATGACCAGGTCTAGGATATTGGAGCCCCTGGTGGGACAATGGATTAGTTGATCCAGGGCGTTGGAATTTATGAATTCCAAGAACCGTTGGGAAAAGGAGTTGGTACCTGAGTAACTTTCCCAGTTAATGGCAGGGTAGTTGAAACCACCTAGTATTAGGGTGTTTGGTTGTATCTTAATATTTTCCAGTATGTTTAGGAAGGTGTAGTGAGAATCTTGGGGTATGGTGGGGGATCTGTAACAAGCTACAATTTGGATTGCAGTCTTACCTAGTGTTAGTTGCACCTGGAGAATTTCAGATACATTGTGTTGGGCAACTAGCCCAACCAGTAACAACTGTTACAAATTAAATTCAGCATATAAAATATTATTAGTAATGCCAGCAGAAAATATACATGATCATACAAGTTATGTCCATAAGTAGAATATAAGACAGTCACTGATACATCATCCATATGGCAAGAATTGAGATGAAGAGAATGTGCTGTGGTACAAGACAGTTGTGAAGCAGAGCCCATAAGTTATGAGGAGAAGATGGACGCAAGAGCAGGCAGCACTTTTCATCAAGAATGTTATCAGTATTTATAGCCAGCCCTGTGGAGTGCAAGGATAAAGCCCTAACTATGGTCCAGGCAACCCAGGTCAGATTAGTGGTCTGAGGTGTTGGCACAGAGGGAAGGTCCTGCCCATCTAGGGGAGGGGGAGGTTCATTGAAGATGCTCCCTGAGGGCAGGTGTGGTCAACAGAGAGGAGTATTCCTTGTGTGGTGTCAATGAAAGCATGCATGGGGATAGGGAAATAATGGTATGTCATAATAACCCCACCTCAGCAGCAGATGAAGTTACTGGATTGCCAACCAGGATGCCTTAAAGATGAGTCAAAATCTTGAAAATATGCTGCTACTTTTAAAATGTAAATAGCAATCTACTTTAAATTCTTGTGAATATAGTATCAACGAGAGAGTCACCATTGTGCCAAAGTTAAGAAATTAAGAAACTGAGCTTTGCATATACATGATTAATTCCATGTCATTGGTTTGTCTTTGTATTTTAAATATGATAGAATATCCCAAAACAACCTTTAAGAAACTCAGGCCTTCAAATGATGCAGAAAAAATCCACTCAGACTAAGTGCTTTCATAGCCACAAAAACAGATTGTGAGAAAACCTTACTTAGAAATGTGGTTGAATAATGCATTTTATCTTGATGAAGCAGAAAGCAATATTATGTGTAATACATACAGATTTTGAATTAAATTTGTTTTAATACACCTATACTACTGTTGAGGCTTGCATATTCAGTTATAAATAAACACAGCGTTCTGTAGCTGGCTCTAAATTTTTTTAATTTAAATTTGTACAATATGTTAAGAACAGTAGGCATGCCTATAGGCTGCAAATGTTTGAAAGAAAAATAGTTAAGCCTACTAATATCTTCAATATCTTCCAATTTTTATATTAATATGTTTATTCTGTTTAAAAAAAAATCAATTACCCCAATTAAATCCAATAGGAAAAAAAAACTGTATTGCTCTCTTAGTTGCTTTGTGTCCTACCAGATAATTACTTTAGCCGCAACAGAGTTGCTACTGCCCTGACACATATCACTGACAATGTTCTCCAGACACTGGATTAGATTTAGGTTAGAAGTACAACCTTGCATAACTTCATCAAGGCCAAAATAACCTGCTCGCCTGCCTTGTTGAGTTCTGTCTGTCAGTGCCAGTATGCAGCTGAATCCAAAGCTGATTTGCTGGAAGAACCAAGCAAGAAATTTGATGCTGTAAAATATCTGCCCTGACTGCCCTGCTTGTATAATATGAACTTTTGGATAATTGCTCTAATTAAAGTGAATGAATAATAAAATAACTTTGTAACTACCATGCGGGCCTATACCTCTCAACCTTTTTGTGGAATAAATCTGGACAAAGACAAAAATAATGTGGGGACGCAGTACCAAAATTCAGGAACATTTTTAATTATTGCTCTTATAAACTTAGAAAGTTGCTAAAATTAGATTTGCATTAGCATGCATTTTCAGAAAGATATGAAGGCTGAAATTCAAATTTCTGTCATCATTTAATGACTTCAATTCTCACTGATTTGCCAGAAAACCACATATTTTATGAGGAACAGACCAAAGTATGAAGCAAATATCTGGGCATTCTGTGAAAATTGTAAGAGATATGCAAGCAGCAGGTTCAGACAGTTATTTTTTTAATCATCTGAGTCTCTCTTAGACTGGCATCCACCTCTTTAGTTCACTTTGCTAGCATATTACTGGCCTTGATTGCTTTCTTTGATCTGTAAGATCTGCTACAGCACTTCAACTATCTAAGGAGTACTGCCCAAAGGAAATTGAATCTTACAGCCCATTCTGTCTCTATAAGATTGCCCAAAGGAAATTGAAGCTTACAGTCCATTGAATCTCTTACCAGCCCTGAATTCTGAAAAGGCATGATTCCCTCAGCTAAAAGAACATCCAGAAACGTATGGCCAGTTAGATGAACACCAACATATGAATGGAAAGGGCCACTGCCGCTCATCTCAGTTATTCCACTTACTAACAGGATATGTTGCAGATAGATTCTGGCAAGCTTAATGGAATGGTCTTTATAAATTTGAAAAAGTCATTTAACTGTGTATCACACCAAAGCAGTCACATGAGTTAAAGTTTTAAGTCATTCAAAGGGGGATCCAGTGTCTTTCAGCCTGGGATGACATGCTCGACAAGCCACGTTGCTTCACAAGAGACGGCTTGCACCTGTCACCAATAGGCTTCCGAATACTGGCCAAGGCTCTTGGTGCCCCCATAGTGCCTTTTTTAGGCAAGGCTCAAAAGTCAAATCCACCTCCATAAACAGCACAATTAACAAAAAACTGAGGGTTATGCTACTCAACGCCAGGCGTTTAAATCTCAAAATGCATGTGCCCGAAGCACTCCTCAGTATGGAGAACGCCGACATCTGTGCAGTAACTGAAACGGGTCTATATTATATACTCGAACACTTAAAAAAGCCAACGCTGATTGATCGAACTTATTTTCACGAAACTGCAAAATATCGAAGAGCAGAAACTCAATTTTTTTCCTAGGGAAAGAATTCAGTTGTCCATTTCTGTTGCTTCAGTATTTTCAGTGCTATGGTGGAAAGTTACTGGTCGGATTCAGGTAAGTGTGCGATTGTGTGGATGTGAGTGTTAGGGTGATTTAGGTGAGTTAGGGTTAGGGCTCGGGTTAGGTGTGTGTGCGATTGAGTGGACATGAGGGTTAGGGCGGATTTAAGTGAGTTAGGGTTAGGGAGTGGGTGAGGTGAGTGTGCGATAGTGACGGACCTTAGGGTTAGGGTTTGGGTTAAGGTAAGTGGGTAGTTAGTGGTGTGTGCATAGTTTAGTGTAGGGTTAGGTATCAGATTTTAGGTGTATGTGTGTGGATTTCTGTTTGTTTGGTGTGCTTGTGTTGTGTGTATGTGTTTTGGATCAGCGATTTTTTTCCCTGGGAAAAAAAATCGCTGATCTGACAGTTCGAGATTGTAAGCTTTTGCTTAAATTAGGTAGATCAGTCAGCGTTCGCCTTTTTAAGCATTTGATGATATAATATAGACCTACTGAAACCTGGTTCAAGACTCCAGAGAGCACCCCAGCAATACCGGGCTACAACTCATACCACACGTTTCGGCCACAGAACACGGACCGAAACACAAAAGGAGGGGGTGTATCCATATTCATCAAGGATACCTACACCTCCAGGTTAGTGGCACAGCATGATACCTCTGAGATCGTCCATGTGCAACTAACATCGGGCAAATCTGCAATGCAAATTGTAGCCTGCTACAGATCACCCTCCATGACCCAGGACCACCACTCCACCTTTCTGGAGACACTGGAAAACATGAAGGTCCTACCGAACACCCTGATATTGGGCGATTTCAATTACCCTACCATTAACTGGGAAAACTACTCGAGTACAAACTTCCAGGCCCAGCGCTTCCTGGAATTCATCAACTCAAGCACCCTGGATCAGCTGGTAAACTCCCCTACCAGAGGTGAAAACATATTAGGCCTGGTCATCACCAACATGGGTGATAGGTGTTCCACACCGGAGGTCAACCAGTCACTAGTTAGATCAGACCATAAACTAATCACTCTGGATGTCCACACCCTACCACCACCCCCAACTAAGGAAGCCACAGTAAAAAACTTTTTAAAGCAAACTTCACCTTACTTAAGACAGAGGTGGTAAGTTTCACAGCCCCCACACTAAAGGATAATACTGCCCAAGATGCAGAAACCTTTACAAATGCACTCTATGAGCACCTACAAGGATGCATGGATCATGCCATCCCTAGCAAAACCAAGATTCACTCCTCTAAGAGAAGGAAACCAGTTTGGTGGACCCCTGCCATAAACAGACCATACAATAGAAGGCGGAAACTAGTTCAGAAAAAAAGCAAATCCCAAGAAGGAAAGACATCCTTGATCAGTATCAGTAAGAAACTAAGGTCCTTCATAAAATCATCCAAGGCTAACTTCAAAAGAAAAATAGCCAAGGATTCAAAAGATAAAAACAAAGCCTTCTTTAGCTATGTTAAGAATTTAAGTGGCAACTTGCAGATATGCACTGAACTAGTGCAAAATAGTACAAAATATACTAAACCTACTGATATTGCCAACATCCTAGCAGATAGATTCAGTGCAAACTTCACCCCCCTCTGACCCCCAAAAGGGACCACAACAATACCGGAAAAGTGTAGTGTCCTAGAAATCACAGATGTACAGATGAAAACAGCCCTTTCAAAAGCCAAAAACACAGCGTCAATGGGGCCCGATGGTGTCCTAGGCTGCGTCTTGCACGAACTACAGAACGAACTAGCCCCCACCTAAACACGCTGTTCAACCTCAGCCTATCCACAGGCTACGTGCCCATAGAATGGCACACAGCAATGGTTATTCCTCTCCACAAAGGAGGGGCCACAACTGACCCTGGTAACTATTGCCCCATAAGTCTGACTAGCCTGGTCTGCAAGGCTATGGAGTGCATCATCATGGAACTCATTAACAAAGGCATTGGGAACCTCCAAACACTTGACCCGACCCAGTTCAGCTTTGTTAAAGGCAGATCATGCCTACTAAATCTGGTTGACTTCTTTGAGACAGTCACTAAGGCCATAGACGAGGGAAAGGTGGTTCACACAGCCTACCTTGACCTCGCCAAGGCTTTTGACACCATTCCCCACTTGAGTATTACAGAAAAACTCACCAGCCTGAACATAAACCTCTACGTCATGAGATGGATTGCCAACTGGCTTACAGACAGATCTCACACGGTAAGAATAGCAGGTTCCAGGTCCGACTTTAAACCAGTTGCAAGTGATGTCCTGCAAGGCTTTGTCCTGGGACCCCTACTGTTCGGCATATACTTCTCAGAAGTACAGGCAAACACAGGAGGACTATGGCTAACCAAATTCGCTGATGACTGCAAACTGAGAGCCATAATTGACTCTCCGGCTGACACGGACATCATCCAAAAGGGCCTTACTGAGATGGACACCTGGTGTCAAAATCATGGCCTCAAACTAAATGCCAAAAAATGCATAGTCATTCCATTTGGGAAAAGCAAAACACCCACAAATTACCACATAGGTGGCAGCCCCTTAATACAGAAGAAGTAATAAGAGATCTGGGGACCCAGGTAGATAGTAATCTCTCCTTTGGCAATCATATTGCCAAAGTAGTTAGGAAATCCTTCTATATGGCCCATCTAATTACTAAAGGGTTCTCATCTAGAAATAAAAAGGTTATAGTGCCTCTCTACTCATCACTCATCAGACCCATCATAGAGTACAATGCCCCATTTGGGATGTACCTCACAAGACACTCCCAACAGCTGGAAAGACCACAAAAGTACCTCACCAAGAGGATTACTGGCCTCAAACATATGTCCTATGCAGCCCGACTGAAAATACTTCGGCTGTACTCAGTGGCATATTGCTTACTCAGAGGTGATCTCTGCCTGACTTACAAAGCCATGTCCAACTCAGAATTGATGGACATGCTCCACCTAAAGAAATCCAAGTCACTGCGAGCCATGCACTCTAGTATGCTAAACCTCGCCACAACAATAAATAGAACATGCTGGAGGGATAGATTCCTGTCACAGAGACTCCCCATGCTTTTGAACAAAATTCCAAACTACATTAGACAGAGCCCCTCACTAACACTCTTCAAGAGAAACCTTGACGAGTGGATGGGTAACAGAAAATGCACCCCTGGGATCACTTCATTGGATCTGCTTGACAGAGGATCAGTTAATTAATCAATGGGGCGGCGAAAGCCGACACAATCTGGCTAGAGTTATAAATGCCCTCAGGCAGATAGCCTAGTACCTACCTATGAACCTATGAACCTATAGCCTGAACCAATGGGTTGCACTTTGGTTTGGGAGTTATATAAGTTGAAGATACTTTAAGGTTCTTAAATAGCATACACAATCACCCCTATTCTTCTTTACACAGAAGTTTTGAGGGATCTCTTCTGGGGCCTCTGCTATTCATTTTGTTTACTAACACTATGCAGTGATGGACCTAATCCTGTATGCATATGTTACTGCAATCTGAGGTGCTGGTGAGCTTCCTCATCTCCTAAACAATTAGATCTCATAGAATCAATATTTGTTCCACAACTGGTTTGCAAAGATGAACCTTAATCATAGTGTTACGAAAAGTCAAGCCATATTTTTAGGGATAGAAAAATGCTTAGCATAGTATCTCTGAACTAAGCCATTGTACTCCCACAAGCTGGAGTAGTTCAATCTGACACAATTCATATATTTTGGAGTTTGAGTTGTTTTCTGTCTTTCACTCTCTGGATATGCAAACAATGAATTTTGCATGGAGGATTTCTTCACTTAATGCTTGAGATCATCATACCACTTAAATACAGAAACTAGATTTGGTACAGAAAAGAAGATTACTCCTTCTAATTGTAAAGCATACAGAATCACAAATCTAACTACTGAAATGTATATACTACAGCCTGGACTCAACAAGGTTTGAGCAGCATCACTTCCCAAATAATAAGACTAATTGTATCACACTTGAAAATTAAATGGATAGCTCCTTTTTACAAATAGGGCAATATGGTTAACCTTTTCTGTAACTGATTAGTTTTTCAACTTTTGGTCTCAGTCTCCCCTTAATAGAGTATTAGCCTGAAGGATATATTGTAGATCACTGATGGCAACTACCATGTTCTGTCTTTCACTAACAGTTCTATATTGCCCACAAAGCAAACCTAAGACATTTACAGTTTCTGGGCCTGAAGTTTGGAATGTCCTACCAGCCAGTAAGTGGTCTGTGCCTAAATTTACTTCGGTCAAATGTGCCTTCGGACATCATTTACATAAAGATAAAAGATGCACTTACGGTTTTTGTGGTAATAGTGTCACTTAATGTACTTTTCTAAAGAAAGCAAACCTCTGTATGAAAGAGCAGTGCTGTCAGTGCTGTTCTAGTTTGTTCTTAGACCTGCTGTTGCTGCTGGCTACACTCATAAGCTGAAGTGATAACTGAAACTTTAATATTGTTTTAGTGTTCAACTTTTTTAATCCTATCTTGCTTTGCAAAGCAAACCATTATCTAATTGCATCCTGGCATATGCGGGCCAGTCCCCTTACCTGTCATATAAAAATTAAATTAATTAATCAATAACAATACTGACATTCTGGTGAAAAGAGTTTTACGGTCAGTACCTAAGCCTATGCTCTACAGGATCAGAATGCTGGTTTCTTCTACTAAAATGCAAGTTTTGTAAATGTCAGTACTTTAGGTGATTGGCAGGAGCTCAACACTGAGCTGACAATACAAACCCAAACATATGTACTTTTGTAGGAGGCAAGCATCGCCCAGATTGGAGGATGGAGTGCAGCATAAAATCTTGATTCCCTGATTAGTTTACAATTGTAAAATCTAGTTGCCATTTAATCTTCTTGTATTCTGGACTTTGATCATTTGCAGTATACTTTCAAGATATCAAACTGTGGATGTTTTACCAATTACTCTTCTGGGTTTATGGGTATAATTATAAGTAAATACATAACTTAAAACCGGAAATCCATTGCATCAGTGGTATGATATGAGAAGGATTCCATAGCTGACCAACTGGCACAAGGCACAATGGCTCAGTGGTTGGAATCTCCCACATATATAAAGACTGGCTCGAAATAATAATAAAAAAATATTGAAAATAAAGGAGAAGAGCAAACATTGAACATTACTCTTCTGCTTTGAACCTCCAAGAAAAGGAAATATTCTGAGAAATGGCAATCTCAGACTTATTATATGTAAACTGGAATTTTTGGTCATTTGGTCAAAATCTGAGTCCTGACTTTTAAATGGCTGCCAGATCCAGATCAAGGAACCAGTCCTAACCTCTGATCACTGCATGGACTCTGATTGCTGTTTCTTTGTTTGCACAGGTTTTCTCTGCACACCCTGTATTACATTCACCTTTCAAGAACATGCTAGTTGATTAGCCCCTCCAGATTATGGGAATATATTGCACCTTTCCTTGCACTTGGGACCTAGGTCATGGCTGAAAGTGTTTTACTATAGATCGATTTAGTTACTTTGCTAGGAGATAAAGTAGAAAAAAGCAGATGTGGGATTTTAGCTAAGATAGATACTTGTTTTCTGATTAATAGTGCAATGGAGAAAGAAGTATTTGGTGTATGAGTAAGTTTAATTATGCTTCTTATTAGAGATGATTGTTAAAGAGTACCTCATGGGTTGATTATGTAATTATGTACAGGCAAGTATACGACTATCTCTATGTATAGCTTATACGTGTGTGTGTGTGTGTGTGTGTGTGTGTGTGTGTGTGTGTGTGTGTGTGTGTGTGTGTCTGTGTGTGTGTGTGTGTGTGTGTGTGTGTGTGTGTGTGTGTGTGTGTGTGTGTGTGTGTGTGTGTGTGTGTGCGTGTGTTGGTGTGGAGGAGAGTAATGATCCATATCATTGCAGGTGCTGACCTAAATTACCCTTTTTCAGAGATATACAACAGCGAAATGGAGTCTTGCTAAACAGTACCTTGTGGGTTGTTTATGCAATTATGTACAGATGAGTACAGGACTGTCCCCATGTATAACTTATGTGTGTGTGTGTGTGTGTGTGTGTGTGTGTGTGTGTGTGTGTGTGTGTGTGTGTGTGTGTGTGTGTGTGTGTGTGTGTGTGTCTGTGGGTGTGATAACAAAACATCCAACAGGCAATCAGTACTTGACCTGATACTGACCAATAGACCAACCCACTCGTCTCACTGTAGCTGTCTACCAGACAGCCTTAGTGACCATCATGCAACCTGCTTACTCAAACAAAATATCAGTCCAACCAAACAAATTATTTACCAGCAAATTAAGAACAAAAAGCATCTCAACCTCAATTACCTCATATATAATCTCAGACACTGTAATTGGACACCAGTCACCCAGCTCCCACTAGATGAAGCTGTTCATTATTTTAATACCACCTTCCTGTCTCTCCTAGATGCCCATGCTCCAACCAGAACTCTAAGATCCAAATCAAACCTTGTCCCATGGTTAACTATAGAAACTGGATCCCTATTTAGGACAAGCAATAAAGCCTGGAAACACTGGCACACAACCAAATCACACTCAGCACTTCACACCTATCATGAACTCAGAAATCAATAAAAAAAACATGTGCAACAGGATAAAATAAATTATTACTACAAAGTTCAAATCATAGACTGTAATAACCAACAGAAATTCTGGACAGCTTTAAACAAGATTCTCCTACTAGGCAAAGTTACCACACCCCCTACTATTACAACCAATACTAATGACAATATTGCCACCCAATTTAATACATACTTTACTGAGACTATACTAGCATTGTCTAAAAAACAAAACCCTTCTTCTACCTCAGCCAACTCTCTTCCAGATAATAGCAGAACTATGTTCTCACTGCAACCAGTATCATTGAACAAAAGCCAACCACTCCAGCAGCAGACAACTTACCATCAGATTTCCTTAAATTAACTGCTGATGCCACTGCCTATCCTTTATCCATCCTTATTAACTGAACAGCAAGTCCCCAGCATCTGGAAAGTCTCACATATAATACCTCTTCATAAAGGAGGCCCTTCTACTGACTTCTCAAACTATCACCCAATAGAAATCTTATCTCCACTCTCTAAAATTCGTGAAAGAATTGTCCATAAACAAATCAAAGACTACTTGCATACTGATAAACTACTAACCATTACCCAGTATGGATTCCAACCCTTTCATAGTACAACTACCACTAAGGTTGCCACCTTTCATCGCGGCTAAAAGTGGAGTAAAGCCACACCCCTCGCGTCACCAGTAACCCCACTCCACCCACTCTCCCACCCACATCCTGCCCATTTTGTGATGTTACAATGACATCACCCAACAGAGAATGCCCTCTTTTTCTGTTCCTGCTTCCTGCTTTCAGCTGATTTACTATGCTTTTCTGCAAAAAAGCATTGTAAATCAGCTGCTTTACAAACTCTGATAGTTTGTTTCCTATTTGAAACAGAATACCGGAGTTTGTACAGTGTTTTCCGTACAACCGAAGAATCAGTTTAATTTCCAGATCGTCCCAAAAAAAATGGAGGGGTGGCAACCCTAAGTACCACATTAATGTTATTTACAAACATGAGCAACCTCCATAGAAATAATGGTAATTATGTATCCTCTATATTCTTAGACCTATCAAAAGCCTTTGATATAGTCTCACACAGCAAACTCCTGAATGTCCTCTCTGGCCTTAACATGTTACAGTCTACCCTTATCTGGTTCTAGAGCTATCTAACCGGGCATCTGCAAGCTGTACGCTAGCAACAAACATTATTATCCCTCCTTCCTGTAACACTAGGTGTTCCACAAGGCTCAGTTTTAGGGCATTCACAAATAACCTACAAACCTCAATCCCACAAGCATCTCTCATTCAGTATGCAGAAGACTCAGCAGTCATCTGTGCTGCTTCTACCATAGAATAACTTCAAAACTTAACACAACTATCCTTCCTAGCAACTGAAACCTGGCTAACTAATTTGCAGTTAATATTTAACCCAAAAAAACAAACTTATGTTACTTCAGCTCAGTAAATCATATGCATCCCCATGTGCTTTTGTTATATCTTCACTATAAAATAAAATAATTTCTCTTCACCTCATACCAATCTGTTAGGAGTAGAAACTGTTAACCAATCCAAACAGGAGCAAATAAAACCACAAAATCCAAGGTGAAGCAAACACAGGCAGGAAGTAGTACATCCACACAGTTTATTTAGAAGAATAAGCGCTTTCATCCCAAACAGTTAATTTATCAGGAACTTCATCAGAAACAGTATAGATTCATCCTACACCAAGGTTATGTAAGTAAAAGATGACATCATATCTTGTCTTGGAGCCCAAATGTATAAACACACCCCCTAATATAAATATATGAATATGCATATAACACTATATTGGTATCATGAAATTAAGAATGTATATATTAAAAAAAATAATAAATTAATGCTACTCAATGCCAGAAGTCTAAACCTCAAGATGCATGCACTCGAAACTCTCCTTAGCATGGAGAACATCGATATCTGTGCAGTAACAGAAACCTGGTTCAGGGATCCCGAGAGCACCCCAGCACTACCAGGTTATACCTCATACCATGCTTTTCGGCCCCAAAACCTGGACCGAACCACAAAAGGAGGGGGAGTATCGATATTCATCAAAGATACCCACAACTCCAGGTTGGTGGCAAAGCACGAAGCATCAGAGACTATCCATGTACAACTAACAGTGGGTAAAACTGCCTTCCAGTTTATAGCCTGCTACAGACCACCCTCCCAAACCCAGGAACCCCACTCGGCCTTTCTGAGAACACTGGAAAATATGAAGGTCTCTCCAAACACCATTATATCGGGCGACTTCAACTACCCAAACATAGACTGGGAGCATTACTCTAGCTCCAACACCCTAGCCCAAAGGTTCCTAGAATTTATAAACTCAAATGCTATGGAACAACTTGTTACCACTCCCACAAGAGGGGAAAACATACTGGACCTGATCATCACCAACATGGGGACTCTATGCTCCAGACCAGAAGTGTATCCCTCACTGGTAAAATCAGACCATAAACTAATCTCACTGGATATTCACATCCCGACCCCACCCCTTGCCCAGAAAACCACAGTGAAAAACTTCTCTAAAGCAAATTTCACACTCCTCAAAACCGAGGTGGAATCCTTCAAAGCCCCCGGGCCTGTGGAAAATACGGCCCAGACCACAGAATCCTTTATAAACGCATTCTATGAACACCTTCAGGAATGCATGGATCATGCGATCCCAAATAAAACCAAGACCCAATCCTCAGAAGGCAGACGTCCTGTCTGGTGGACCCCAGCCATAAGCAAACTATACAATAGAAGGAGGAAGCTACTAAATGATAGAGCAAAATCCCAAAAAGGGAAGGCATCACTGATCAGTATTAGCAAAAAACTATGAGCACTCATAAAATTGTCTAAGGACAGCTTCGAGAGAAAAATTGCACAGGACACTAAGGATAATCACAAGACTTTCTTTAGTTATGTTAGGAACCTGGGTGGTAATTCCCAGATATGCTCAGAATTAATCCACAATGACAAAAAATACACTGAACCCACAGACATTGCCAACATCCTAGCTGACAGGTTCAGCGCAAACTTCTCCCCCCCTCCCCACCAAAAGGGCAAATATCTATCCCAGTAGAGTGCTGCCCCCCTGATATCTCAGATGCTCAGGTAAGAGCCGCCCTCTCCAAAGCAAAAAACACAGCATCAAATGGGATCAGATGGTGTCCCGGGCTGCATCCTACATGAACTCCAAGAAGAGCTAAACCCAAACATAAAACTACTGTTCAATCTCAGCCTTACTACAGGATATGTGCCCAAAGAGTGGCGTACAGCAACAGTGGTCCCTCTCCATAAAGGTGGTGCCTCAACGGATCCTGGAAACTATCACCCCATAAGCCTGACTAGCTTGGTCTGCAAAGTTATGGAAAGGATCATCATGGACCTCATAAATAAAGATATTGGGGACCTACAGACACTGGATCCTACCCAGTTTGGCTTTGTTAAGGGCAGATCCTGCCTCTTAAACCTGGTTGATTTCTTTGAAACAGTCACCAAGGCCATTGACGAGGGGAAGGTGGTCCACACAGCCTACCTGGACCTCGCAAAAGCCTTCGATACAATACCCCACTCGGGCATTATAGATAAGCTCACCAGCTTAAATATAAACCCCTATGTCACTAGATGGATTGCAAACTGGCTCAAGGACAGAACCCACATGGTTAGAATTGCTGGAGCCATGTCAGACTCCAAACCAGTTACAAGTGGTGTCCCACAAGGCTCAGTCCTGGGACCTCTCTTGTTCGGTATATATTTCTCGGAGGTACAGGCCAACACGGAACGACTGTGGCTGACCACGTTCGCAGATGACCGCAAACTGGGTGCCATAATCAACTCTCCAGCCGATACAAGCATCCTCCAAAAGGGCCTCATAGAAACAGACAACTGGTGCCAGAGCCATGGCCTCAAGCTAAATGCCAAAAAGTGTATAGTCATCCCCTTTGGCAAAAACAAAGTGCCCACAAATTACCACATAGGTGGTAATCCATTAAGTACAGAAGAAGTAATTAGGGACCTGAGGACCCAAGTTGATAGCAATCTCTCATTTGACAACCACGTGGCCAAAGTGGTTAGAAAAACATTTTATATAGCCCACCTAATCATGAAGGGATTCACATCTAGATCAGGGGAGGTCATCGTGCCTCTTTATTCATCCCTCATCAGGCCCATAATTGAGTACAATACCCCTTTTGGGATGTACCTTACCAGACACCTGCAGCAACTGGAAAGACCCCAAAAGTACCTCACCAAGAGGATCATAGGGCTCAAACAGATGCCCTATGCTGCCCGGTTAAAGAAACTCCAGCTCTACTCAGTGGCATACCGCCTGTTCAGAGGCGATCTGTGCCTGACGTATAAAGCCATGTCCAACCCGGAATTAATGAACATGCTGCACCTCAGAAAATCCAAATCCCATCGTGCTACATGCTTGAGAGACTTAAACCTCAGCACTGAAATAAATAGGACATGCTGGAGGGACAGATTCATAACCCAGAGGCTCCCTTCACTCTGGAATAAAATCCCAGTCCAGGTTAGGCAGAGTCCCTCACTGACTCTCTTCAAGAGGAATCTTGATGAGTGGATGGGAGATCGTAGGTTTACCCTGGGTATCACTTCTGTGTCACTGTTAGACAGAGGCACAGTATACTAACCTCGAAAAAGGGCATAGCAAAATAAATTTAAAATGGGTGGCGAAAGCCAAACAAATTCTGGCTAGGCTTATAAATGCCCTAGGGCAGATAGCCTAGTATGAACCTATGAACCTATGAACCTATGAACCTATGAATTATACACAAAAGGCATAAAAGCAGTGTAAAATATGAAAGAATTAGAACATTTTTTAAAAATAAAAACATAATTACTACAAAAAAAACTATTTTTTGAGAGCTTTCAGTTTTAAAAGACTAGAGATAGAAAGACTTTCAATTAAACCTGACCAGTATATGGAATTCAGGTGCATTTGCCATATTAATTCCAATTTTTCCAAAAAATAGGGCCATGCACCACCTTCTGACACAAATACAACTTCTAAAACAATAAATTTAAACGTGTCCTGGACTTAATGTGACATGTTTTGCTAGTGCATTCACTTCACAACAATCTCTAATATTTCTCAGACGTTCCCCAATCCTGTTTTTCAGTTTACATTCTGTCTTCCCCACATAAAAACATAAACACTTAGAACATAAAGCACAATAGACTAATTTCTCACTGTTACAACAGCATTTATGGGGTATCTTCACCTTCATATTATTGATTGCAAATGTATTTCCTTCAAAGATAAGGGGCAAAATTTACACCTACCACATTTATACATGTATCCCCCAGTAAACAGAAGGTGCTGATGCTCAAAGAGGTTTTATAAATTAGACCCTCTTCTAAACACACATGTAGGTCTATCCCCCACAAGCTCCATAAGATCCCTGTCACCACTTAATAACGTCCAGTTTTTTTTGCAAGATGTTATTAATATGAAATGCATCTTTTGAAAATGTTGTCGTGAAACTGGAATGGAAGTTCTGTTGTGGCACATGTGTCGGGGTATTCAAATCCAGTCCACTTATAGCTGTTGAGCACTGTACAGAACTGGCAAGGGTAGTATCTGTAACAGTAGATCTGGTGATATTCTGATTAGAACGAGGATTTAAAATCGGTAGAAAGTACCCATTACGCCTATTATCCATAACTTCCCCATCAGCTCATCTATTAGATTATTAGGGTACCCTCTCTTAGAAAACATGTCCTTCAATTTCAAACATTCATTCTCAAATGACTCCCACAAAGTCACCATATGGGCTGATCTAACAAATTGGCCTTTAACCATGGCCCATTTTTGTAAGAAGGGATGACTACTACTATAGTGGAGAAAGCTAATGGAATATATTTTTTATGATAAATTTCTGCTAGGAACCTGTAATTTATATTGTCTTTCTTCAGTAAAATGTCCAAGTATAGAATTTCAGTATCACTAATAGTGTGTGTGAACTTCAAGATTGATGTGTTATTAATATAGTGCAAGAATGGTTCAACCTGATCCCTTGGTCCCTTCCACAAAATAAATATATCATCAAGGAAATGGGTATATGTATGGCAAAAAGGAAAGAATGGTGAATCCTTTAAAAATCCACTGACAAACCACTCATTAAAATTGAGTCAGCCAGAAATTTAGCCAGGGGATCACTATTCACAAACTATATAGGCAAAGTCTGGAATTCACTACCATATGAAATACCATCTACCCCAACCATCTCTCAATTTAAAACATTACTGAAAACTCATTTAAAAAACAAGTGGCTATGTCCCTGCAATACCCCTGACTAGACTAAAACCATTTTCTCTCTTAAGGATACAAATGCCCAAAACCTTACTCTCACCAACTAGGCTTAACTAAATCTGTTAACGTACCACTATTAACTATCTCTTACAGATATTTTAAACCTGATAATGCTCTACAAATGTTTAACTCATAACTCCCTAACTCACCCCTTTTCCACATTCTACAGCTACAACTATCTAATTATATCTAATCCCTCTTCTATTGTAAATAAGCTACTGTATGAATGCTATCTAATTATAGCTAATTCCTCTACTATAATGAATACTCCACTGTGTGTTCTCTCTACTGTTTATGTTGTGAGATGACATATTCTGTACATTTATTCATGTAATTAATCACAGTTTTCTTGTACAAATCTATTATCCTGTATTAATATCTATGCTATATATATGTTAAATATATTACCTTTTGGTATACGTTGGAGATTTTCTCCCTGGGCCTCTGCTAAAAATGGACATGTGTCCAGTTGGACTTTCCCGCTAAACAAATGTAAAATAAATAAATACATATATTTATGTAAATACATCTAGCTATATATCTTTATCTATATCTATCTATCTCTGTATATATTTATATATCTATATATTTAGGGTTTGGGGAAAAAGCAGCTTTAGGGCTAGGGCTAGGGCTAGCTCATTGCTAATGTGGGTGGGGGGAACCTGATAACTTCTACATTCCACCACCAACTTTTCTTATGTACTGTATTTCTTTATCTGGTTTGGTAACTGTTCTGTAGTCCTTACGCATGCTGTTTAGAGGTATTGTCATTCTTCTTTAACTGCCCCTATTTCTTCTTATTCCTGAGGTGCCAGAGCCTGAGTAATTCCTTGAACTCTTGTACTTTCTTTACATTCAATTTCCCGATCTTCGGTCTAGTTTCTGTTGGCCTTAGAGCCTTCTCTGACCACTGTTTGTAGTCGAATGTGGCACCCAGTCAACTGACAGTTTCACTGGGAATGACTTTACAACTGCTGATTATATCTCAGTACCCTTTCTTCACTAGGGCAAACTCTACTTGAGCTGCATATTGGCCACTACTGTATGTGATTTTGTGACAGTTTCTCTTGCTGAATCATGTCTAGGCCACTATCAAGCCATTTGCCTGATAAAAGAACAGAAAGGGCTCTCCTTCTTTAGTTCTGTTGCCTCACCCATGTGGACCGATTCAGCCCACATATTCTGTTCTGTCTGTCCCAATATGTGCATTCAGGCCACCCATTATCAACACCAATTCATGCTGTCCTGCTTTACCTAGCAGGTCCTGCAACTGCTTGTCTAAATGCACTCTTTTCTTCACTATCACAATCTTGCTATGGAGCATAGGCTAAGTTTATGAATATGTCCGTATCCATACACTGGATTCTGATTGCAATGAGTCTGTCACTAATTCTGATGTCATTCCTCACTGTCTTCAGAAGTCTCTCCCTCACCACAATTCCCATGCCATTTCTAGTTTGTCCTCCTCCTGGGTAGTAGACTCTAGACCTCAAGCCAAGTGACTTTGCTGAACTACTCTTCCATCTTATCTCCATTTTCTGTTTATTAAATGAAAATAATGTTAGAATAAGAAGACATTTCCTGTACACTGATACTTGGTGAAACTTAACAAGGAGTGCCACAATTAGTTCTTGAGATATCACCTTTATTCGGATATGAATGCAACAGAGACTGTAAATTGAAACAGTACAATTGGTGCATGCTTCTATATATATTAGAAGTCATATGAACAGACATTGAAACATCCAGATAATGTATTCCATGGAAAACATGAGGTAGGCAAAGTGCTCCAAGGGATTTGACAAGACCTAAAAGAGCTGTATCTTTCAGAAGAGGACGTATACAAAAGTAACCAAGCAAGCTGCAAATAAAGACAGGGAAAATGGCACATGGGTCACACTGATGTGTTTTTCCATAGAAAAAGACAAAGGAGATTCTTCAGAAGTTTGAGTATAAACAGGAAGAACTAAATGCATTTGACTTAATCCCATTTTTACATACTAATGAGCAGCTTATTCATTAATTGGAAGTTATTTATTGGGGAGACTATGATCATGCTGGCAGAATTGAATGATCCTTATTGACTGAGAGTCGGTAGCTGTAAGATTTTAGGATTCTTCACAATTTGAAAGCATTGCTCTGCCCTAGAATTGACCCTGTGTGATATCTAACCGAATGGGAAGAAAAAAATGCCAACTCAGGTTGTAGGTGGCTTTAACCAATTTCCCATTATTTCTTTTACACTCATCTGGGAGTAAGAAAGTTTTGCTTGTAAGAAGTAAACACGTGCATATATCAGATATGCAATTTCATAATCACTGTTCATGATGTGTGCAACAGAAGCTTGCTGCAATCATTTTTTTCCATCAAATATTGTAAACTGTATAAGAATGGTGACTGCTCATAGGTTCATAGGTTCATAGGTAGGTACTAGGCTATTAGCCCTAGGGCCTATATAAGCCTAGTCAAAAAGGTATCCTGGCTTTCGCCCCCCAAAAAAATTATTTTCCTGTGCCCCTGTTGAGCAGAGCCACAGAAGTGATCCCTGGGGTGAATTTCCTATTTCCCATCCAATCATCAAGATTTTTCTTGAAGAGTGCTAATGAGGTGCTCTGTTTGGCATATATATCTAGTCTGTTCCAGAGTATGGGAAGTCTCTGGGACAGGAATCTATCTCTCCAGCATGTTCTGTTTATTGTGGTGACAAGGTTTAGGTCCCTAGAGTGTGTAGCTCGGAGGGATTGGGATTTCTTTAAGTGGAGCATGTCCAACAGCTCTGGGTTTGACATAGCTTTGTATGTTAGGCAGAGATCACCTCTGAGTAGGCAATATGCGACGGAGTAAAGCTGGAGTTTTTTGAGACGGTCTGCATAGGGCATCTGTTTGAGGCCAGTAATTCTCTTTGTGAGGTATTTCTGTGGCCTTTCCAGTTGCTGTAGATGTCTTGTGAGGTACATACCAAAAGGGGTGTTGTACTCTATAATGGGTCTAATGAGTGATGAGTAGAGGGGAACAATGACCTCTTTTTTTCTGGATGAGAAACCTTTTGTGATGAGGTGAGCCATGTAGAAGGATTTCCTGATCACTGTGGCGATGTGATTATCAAAGGAGAGATTACTGTCCACCTGTGTCCCAAGGTCTCTTATCACACTTTCAGCGTTAAGTAGACTACCACTTATGTGGTAGTTCATGGGTACAGAGTTTTTACCAAAGGGGAGACAATACACTTTTTGGCATTGAGCTTCAGGCCATGGCTTTGACACCAGGCATCTGTCTTAGTGAGGCCCTTTTGTAATATGTACACGTCGTTAGGAGTTTCGATTATGGCTCCTAGTTTGCAGTCATCTGCAAACTTTATTAGCCAAAGACCTTCTGTGTTAGCCTGTACTTCAGAGAAGTAGATACCAAACAGGAGAGGACCCAGGACTGAACCCTGTGGTACTCCAATTGTCACTGGTCTGAAGTTGGATTTGGAGTCTGCTACTTTCACAGTGTGGGTTCTGTCCGTGAGCCAGTTGGCAACCCATCTTGTGACATAGGGATTTATTCCTAGTTTAGTGAGCTTATCTATAATTCTAGAGTAGGGGATGGTGTCAAAAGCTTTGGCGAGATCTAGATAAGCTGTGTGAATCACCTTACCCTCATCTATGGCTTTGGCGACTGCTTCAAAGAAGTCAATCAGGTTTAGGAGAAATGATCTGCCTTTTACAAACCCAAACTGGGTAGGGTCCAGAATTTGGAGATTACCAATATCTTTATTTATGAGTTCCATGATGATATGTTCCATGACCTTGCAGACCAGGCTCATCAGGCTAATGGGGTGGTAGTTCCCAGGGTCCGTCATGGCTCCCCCTTTGTGGAGTGGGATAACCGTCACAGTGTGCCATTCAGTAGGCACAAAGCCTGAGGTGAGGCTAGGATCGAACATGGTACTTAGGTAGGGTGCCAGTTCATTCTGTAGTTTGTGTAGAATGCAGCCTGTGATATTGTCAGGTCCCATGGATGTTGTGTTCTTGGCTTTGGAGAGTGTGTTTTTTACCTGTGCAGCCATGGTTACAGGAACTTTGCATTCTTCCAGAATAGGGATGGGCCCACTAGGGGGTGAGAGGGGGATAAAGTTAGCACTGAACCTATCTGTCAGGATGTTGGCAATATCAGTTGGTTCTGTATATTTAGTGCCATTGTGCTGTAACTCAGAGCAGATCTGAGTGTTCCCATTTAGATTCTTGACATAGCTATAGAATGCTTTGTGGTTGTCTTTAGAGTCAGTGGCAATTTTGTTTTCATAACCAGCTTCAGAGGATTTTATGAGGGATCTCAGCTTCTTACTGAGGCTGACCAGGGAGTTCCTCCAGTCATGGGATTTTACTCTTTTTTGAAACAGTTTCTTTCTTCTGTTGTAGAGTTTGTTTATGGCAGAGGACCACCAGAATGGTTTTGTTTTTATTTGGAGGATAGCATCTTGATTCCATTAGGGATAGCATGATCCATGCACTCGTGTATGTGCTTATCAAGTGCATTTGTGTAGGATTCAGCAGTCGTACCTCTATTGTCCGTCTGCATGGGTGTCATGATTTGCCATTTTTACTGTGGTTTTCCTAATTGGGGGTGGGGTGGGATGTGGATGTCTAGGGTGATTAGCTTGTGGTCAGATCTGACCAACAAGGAATTAACCACTGGTGTGGAACACTGATTGCCCATGTTGGTAATGATTAGGTCTAGGATATTGCTGCCCAGGTGGGGATGTGAATAAGTTGATCCAAGGCATTGGAATTTATGAATTCCAGAAAACATTGAGCAAAAGAGTTGGTACATGAGTAGCTTTCCCAGTTAATGGTGGGGTAGTTGAAATCACCCATTATTAGCGTGTTGGGTTGTACCCTAATACTTTCCAGTGTATGAAGAAATGAGGAGTGGGAATCCTGGGGCATGATGGGGGGTCTGTAGCAGTCTTGCCCAGAGTTAGTTGCACTTGGATAATCTCGGATGCATTATGCTGTGCAACTAGCCTGGAGGTGTGGATATCTTTAATGAATATGGACACGCCTCCACCTTTAGTGCTTCGTTCCGGGTTAGGTGGGTGAAAGGTGTTGTATGAATTATAGCCTGGTAATGCAGGGGTGCTCTCTGGAGCTTTGAACCAGGTCTCTGTAACTGCACAGATGCCGATGTTCTCCATTTTAAGGAGTGCCTCGAGTGAGTGCATTTTGAGGGTTAGACTTCTAGCATTGAGTAGCATTACCCTCAGATTTTGCTTGCTTGTACCTGTTACAGTGGTGAATTTGTCATTTGAACCTTGCCTAATAAAGGCACTATAGGGGTGGCAAGAGCCTTTGCCAGTATCCGGAACCCCAAGGGCGACAGGTGCAGGCCATCTCTGGCAAAGCATCGTGGTCTGTCGATCATGTCATCCCAGGCAGACAAATACTGGATCACCTTAGAATGTCACCAGAAGCTTAGCGAATTGTTGAAGTTAATCATTTTGTCCTTGTATTGTGGTATCATTCTGGGTGATGGCAGGATGCTACTCAGGGCTAGGGTCATAACTGCCTGGGCTACAAGATTAGAGAGATCCTCCATGTCTCTTTTCATGTCATCCAGGGAGGTACGTCTCAGGTCATTCACACCAACATGGACAATGCCAGTGTCATATTTGTACTTGTTGTGAAGTGACCTGAGTGCATGCATTATGTGGCTGATCCTGGCACCTGACAGGCAGCTGACAGTAACTTTCTCCTTGTTTAGCCTGGTTAGTGGAACATCAGTGTGCCTGACTATAGAGTCACCTATGAATAGAGTGTTGGGTACGTTGTTATGCCTTATGGGCTGTGGTTGAGTGGCACGCTGAGTTTGTGGGCTATGTGTCACTTGGGTTGTGTTGGGGGGTGGAGTTTGCTTGCGTTTCTGCTGTGGAGGTCCCTGATTCTTGGGCAGGTTTTTATTGAGAGCCTCCATGAATGCAGGTGTGTGTTTTGTGTTTCTAAGTATGTGTTTTGGTGGTGTAGGTTTTGAGGGACTATGTGTTGAGTGTGGTGTGGTGCAGGTGTTTACCTTCTCCTCTTGACAGTCTAGTCCAGTTTTGGGTGAAGACAGCTTTGCTTCCAGTCTGGCTATATAAGTGCATCTCTCACAGGTTGTAATGTTGGGTGGTAGGAGGAGAGGATTGTCTGTGCACATGAGGCAATTGCTGCATTGCACCAAGATGCCCAGATTCATCAGGTAGACAGGAGAAATCACCGGGAGCTGACCCTTAGACATGCCTGGATGGGTGCTTATTTATTAAGTACTAAAAACTGCTTTCCTCTAGACAAGTGAGGAAAGTTGAGTGCTGTAGTAATTTGCAGCTTATTTAGTGCTTACAACGCGTTCTGAACAAGTACTGAGTTCAAAGAAACAGATGTGAGTGCTGAAACTAGAAAATTGGCTAGTTTTAAGAAACAAAATTAAGCTAGAATGCTTCCCTCCAACACAGAAAGGCTTGGGGGCTCAGAAGCCTACAAACAGTCTAGACCACTTACAGGAAAGGCAGGAAACAAGCTTAATTTTTTTTCTTTCCCAAATGCTCTCTTTGTACACACTAGGAGTGCCTGAAATCAGAATATGATCTCACTGCACTCAGTTGAGTGTGTAAATGAGATGGGCCCAGAAGGAGTATCCAAACACAAATTTACAAGAGAGGCGGTTAGTTTCAAAGCCGCCAAGATTAACACCAAAACAAAATCAGGGAGGGTGGGTGGGGAACTAACTGAAAAAGCAGAGTCAAAACTTCCAGTTCAGTTAATATTCACTGCAATACAAATAAATCAATTAAAATGCTGTATTATTTGAAAAAAGTGCAGATAAAAGGTACTTAAATTCTCTTATACATCCAGTTGAATACAGCTAAATCTTAGCCGGCCAAAGCTCAGGTTTTAAGCAGAAAATATTCCAAAATGTACCACTTAAATAGGCATTAACAGGATATCAATGAATGAGACTACCCCCAACTGCAATTACTGTCTATGCAGGATTCTAACAGGCAATAAAATCTAGCAAACTCTAACTGAAAAAAACAGAGTCAAAACTTCCAGTTCAGTTAATATTCAATGCAACACAAATAAATTAATTAAATGCTGTAGTATTTAAAAAAAGTACAGATAAAAGGTACTAAAATTCTCTTATACGTCCAGTTGAATACAGCTAGATCTTAGCCGGCCAAAGCTCAGGTTTTAAGCAGAAAATATTCCAAAATGTACCACTTAAATAGGCATTAACATAATAGATAGATAATCATTTTCTTTCATTAATGCCAGTTTTCACTTTTTCACTTCAGATCTATTTATTTTTCATTTATGAAGTTTATTCATTTTTTTAGTTTAATTCTTCAAAATCCAGTAGCCATAAAATCATGATTATCTAGTTAATAGTGAAAATGCAAGTTGGCAAATAATTTTATTAAAATATTGAAACTAAGCAGTCCAGTAAAATTGGAAGTATACAAAGGTTTTGATCAAGAAAATGATACTTAGTGACAGTTTTTCTTCAAAGTATTGCAATAGCTCAAACAAAATTTAAATGACTACTTCAGACTACCCTCTATGTAAGTATAGGGTAGTACATGCATCTTTATGTACAACAGCCTTTATTTGAATAGTAGTGTCCCGTAAAAACTGACAATGGCAAGTATTTTGGAGTTCTGAAAGAAAATATAGTTCCAAAGCACTCTATGAATATTGTAGAAATCTGGTAATTTATTTCAGGCTACTTAACATGATGTAAAACAACAGAAATAATTAAATTCCACAAAACAACTTTAGATTTCAGAAATAAAAGTTTAGAATAAGTGTTGACAAAAAATATAACCTGTTGGGCATATGAAAAGATGACAGCTCTATATAAGTAATATCTAATGAGGTTCAGTCTAAACTTATGTGCGGATCTCTGCTCTTAATTAATATATTATGCAGCATCAAGTGATGGGAAATATTACTAATAAGGACAAACATATTAGAATAAGAAGTAGGATTGCTTATCAGCATATGCAGATGATATATTCATTCAAATATATTATTAAGCTATTTTCTTATTTGTAGCAAAATGATACGATATATGAAAATGACAATACATTTCAGCACCAGACCCTAAAATAGTCTTACCTGAGTTTTAGTTCTTTAAAGGATAGATAACAATTATACTAACCAAACAAATCAAACAAAAATGAATATAATTATTTTAACACTCTCAGGTTTACATTTTATTATTATTATTATTATTATTATTATTATTATTATTATATTTGACAATTAAATGTTGATATAAACTGTATTTGAACACAGATTGCAGCACCTGTAATACTTGCCTTTGCAGCCAACAGCTGCTTATGAAAGACATGTCTTGTTTGCCCATACTGACAGCTAATACTTTAATAATACGACAACAGTTCAATAATGATCTACATCTGCTAAACACAGCAGCTGCCAACAATCACTTAAAGTGAAAATGTGGCAGTTATTGATGGGTTTTCGTTACAGGACATTACAGTTCTTAGTTGTGAAGCATTAGCTGTGGAATCACAGCTGGCTCACAGCTGACCATAGCTACACTTGAAGTTCCGGAATCATTGTCATGAAGCATTACTCCGCCTGTGCTTAAAGCCTTTCCTTGGATTTTATTTCACTTTTGTTTCAGATAGCATCACTATGTTTTCTGACTTCCGTGAGCTCACATGTCCTCAAATGGAAAACAGTAATAGCTACCAGAGAAAAATTAGATGTTTTTTGTGAGACAGGAAAATATGGTAAAACTCCAGTGATTAAAATTATGCTCTGTAGTTCAGCATTGTAAAAATTGCTGTAATATGGTGAATTCTATAGATAATTATGTTATAAAACAAACATTTTCTTCAAATATAAATGATCACAGAAAGGCAGCAAAGAACCCCCCCCCCCCGTGTCTTCATAATATGATTTTTTTAATGTCTACATAATGAAACCCCTATATAAAAAAGGTCAAATTGATATACTAAAAGTACTGTAAGCTTAGAAATGTGTTTATGAAAAGTATTTTAGTGCTCTAAAGCACTCTTTCTATGAAGATCCTTCAGTAATGTGTTGTCAGACTAATAAACAGAATCTGTATGTCTACTTTTACATCTCATTTTTAACAGATGCAGGGCAGTCACTGACCCCTTTCTGCTGGATGTCTTGTTAAATCTTACAGATTGTTGTTAAGTTTCTTTGAAGCCTAGTTGGTTCTATGGTAGAAAAGGATATGGTTTTGACTTTACCCCTTGTGTCTTTGGTATGATTATCAAGCTAAGGTGCTAGAATAACTGACCAGGGTGCTATGGATGATAATGAATATCAGGGTCACCTCACTTTTCCTAGTGGGTAGGAGGTAGCAAGGACTTCATTTTCCACAGACAGGAAGTAGCTCATATGCAGACCACTAGGAAAAGGACTTGGCTTGTCAGGCAATGCATATGCAGTGCAGCCTCGCAAGCCATGCCATGGCAGTGTCCAAGATGACTGCCAGAGAGCAGGAAATGTAAGTTGTACAAAAAATGCTCTGTGGGTGGTAAGGTGATGGGACACTTGAAATGATTTGTAGTTCCACATCCTCCAGTCAGATAGGTGCCTATAAGGAGCAACCCTTGGCCCAAAGGGTGAACTTGAGCTTCAGATTATAGGATGGAGAAGGGCTGGGGCTGCAGTAGGTAAGATTGATGGTTAGGGCACCACTGTGGGACCAGTAAACAATGTGCTTTTCTGTTACACCTCTTTAAGCAACTTGTTAGTTGAATATCCTTTTTAAATATATGGCCATTCCATAAAATACTTCCTATGAGTAAAAGAAAAGCAGAACAGTTAAATCTAGATAGTTAAATCTAGATAGTGTTTTCTCTTATCATTACCTTGCTTTTTTATAAGACCTCTTGAGCTTACTCTGCTCTGCAGGCCTTGACTATTTCACCTACATATGCAGCAGTGGATAACTCTAATAATATATGACTCTAATAATAAGTACTCTATGCATCCAGAATGGCGTGAGTGCCATCACAATGTTGTTATGCTAGTTATTTTAAATTTCCCAGGTGTTCTATTTACTAGTTATATCTACAAAGCATTTACTTATATAAGCATTAAGGTCTGATAAGTGTTTTAAATAATGGATGTAATTATGACATCTGCTGCCTTAAGGCAATTGACTAAAGCGAGAGTATCCTGCCAAGGTGCCTCACCATGTGCCATCTTCTGTTTTTTCTTCTTTATTACTTCTATGTAAGTAATATACCAGTGGGACTAACAATTATATATTCCTGAAATAACTCTTATTTTTTATTCCACAAAAGCTGCCATATTTATGAATATGTAGAAATTAAAATATTACATAATATGTTACGCCATTGCATTTAAAGAATTAATGCATTTTTTTGTTGAGAATGGCTGATGTGTCCAAGTTCTTTGTTCTCTTCTGTAATGACTGACAGATCTGACATGAATTATCTCCCACTTGTAAATTCATGTAGCATAATTACTGTGATGTTTACTTATTTATTTTGTTTAGTTTAATTTGTTTACCCATGCAGAGCACTGATCGAGTGTGAGAAAATTCAGGTGCATCCTGGGAGATAGCAAGGAACCAAAAGCATAATATAAACACACAATGTGAAGTAAATAGCAGTAAACACAGGCATAATACAAGAGTAAAAACAAAGTAAACAACAGGAAAAATAGAGAGATTTGGTGATTTCAGCATTAACACAACCGCAATATCAATAGGTACGGACGCTTACTGTCGTCATATCAAAATTTTTGTTTTCTTCTGGCTCAAATATTTCATGGAACATGCAGCTCATTAAATAGAAAACCTGGGATAATTCCAACAGGCACACCTGAAAGGTTTATAAAGAGGCACCAAGTGCCTTTGTCTTAATTAGCAGATACAAGTCGACATTTTTATTTGCTTATTTGTATTAAAGACCACATAAATATTCCTATCGGATTAATCAAGGAAGCAAAGCAAATAACTATTTTTAATCTTTCTTTATATGACTTCAAGTAAAGATTGTGAATAATTTGTTTACTGCTTTCTGACCTGCTTCTAGCCAATCTATTTCTATACATATGTGGGGTTTCCAGAACTGCACACAATCCTGTAAATTATATTTTATCAACTGTATGAACGAATACTAATGTATTCTAATCAACACAAACCCTGAAGTGAAAGTAATATCAAGGGTATGTGTGGTCCAGTACTTGGAAGGTGTAGATAGGGTCACCCTGTATAATCATTAAAATTTTAACTAAAGCTGATCGGTTATATAATTGCTTAAAGGAAAGCTCTGCCCTGTCCTACAGTTTAACTCAGTCCTTAGGTTTCTTTTTTCCCTGCAGTATGGTTCCAGTATTGTGTGATTACCAGAAATCTGCTTGTGCTTTTTAATGCTTTCATTTCCTTGCCTTCAAAATAAAGGAAGGGAAAACCCACCTACTTTTTTAAGCTTACCTTCTGACATACTTTGCACAGGAATTTGTCTCTGCCTGTATGATATACCATAGACACAGACTAATCTGTAGTTTACCCTGTCAGTCTTAGCTGGGCAATTAATACTGTTAATGTCAGGAACACAGCAGCTGCTATAAAAAAGACAGGAAAGTTGTGGAACTGTCTGTCACTGTTTTTATTACAGAGGAGAACTTAACACTCCCCTTTCATAGCAAAACAAAGCAATTAGATAAGTCAGGAATTTGAAGGCAAATGTTTCTTCTGCCACATTTACATAAGCAACACAGTATTCAGATGCTAAGCTTTAAATATTGGTTATTTATAATAGTTTATATATTAAGGTAACTTAAATGTGGTATCGAAGATTTCTGTGACATTTAAAGTCAGAAAATATTTTTTTCTTGTAAAGCATCAACACATTTATCCTTTTCAAGCCCCCCCTACACAAAGAACAGAAATGCAGAAAGAGAGACAAGTGGCAACCCTATCGACTAGTTGCACTGATGCTGGTCTTTTATGCTTTTTGTGACATCTTTCCAGAAAGGGATGGATATCTGATACACACAGATCCAGAGTAAGAGATTCCCACTGACTGAGTCAGTTTTTACAGTGGTAGAGTGCATGAGCATTTTGTAATCCATAAAGGAAATGTGACCATTGAAGGCAACCATAATATACAGCTGAATATGCTGCAGTGGTGGTGCTGCGGTAGAGTTGTCGCCTCACAGTAAGACGTTGTCCTGTTCGATTCTCAGCTAAAGCGTCTTCTGTGTGTTGACATGTGTGAATGGGTGTACCTTTGTTGAAGGTTGTGCATCAGGCCTGGCAAGTCGGTATGTAAAAATCTACTGCCAATCATTAGTGGACCGGAGTTCCGCTGTGGCGACCCCTAACCGGGAAAAGCCGAAAGATACAACAACATATGTTTGCTATGTGCCCTAGCATTAAAAACATTACGAAAATGAAATCAGAAGTACTTAACTGTGTTTAACTGTATACACACATACACACACACACACACACACACACAAACACACACACACATTTGTGTGTGTTTACATGTAAACACATATATACACTTACACAAAATTTCCATTTTGATTTGTTTTTATTTAAAGGACGAGAATTACACACACAAGCATATAATCTATTTCTCTGTTACACACATGCACTTATTTTTTTGTATACATGTACTTTATATATATATATATATATATATATATATATATATTGTAATTATATGTGTGTGTGTGTGTGTGTATATATATATATATATATATATATATATATATATATATATATATATATATATATATATCTATATATGGGTCTACTTTTCTTTATCAAAATTTCACAATGTCAAAAAAGAAAAGTAAAACCCCACTTCTGCGAAAGTACACTACATCAAAAGTGCACTTTTGTGAAAGCTGATTCACCGAATAGGGAAAAAAATAAAAAACTACTAAAAACACTATTTTACACCCCCCTACTTAGATTTGTGCCCCCCACACACCCCTACTTAAATATACTAACTCAGAAATCACACTACAGTGGGGAAAAGGATATATTTCCTTATCCCTACTGTAACATGCTTTGGCGAATCGACTTTCGCGAAAGTGCACTTCCGATGCAGTGCACTTTCACTTAAGTGGGTTCAACCTTCTGTTTGTCGAGAAAGTGTCCTTTCGACAAACAGGAGGAGACCCATATATATATATATGTATATATATATATATATATATATATATATATATATATATATATATGTGTGTGTGTGTGTGTGTGTGTGTGTGTGTGTGTGTGTGTGTGTGTGTGTGTGTGTGTGTGTGTGTGTGTGTGTGAGAGAGAGAGTGTGCAGTATGGAAGCATGCAATGTGTTATTTATGATAAAGTTAACATTGTAGAGTTAAGCATTATTAATGTGTGCATTCTAGTAAATGTTGCTTGATGTTTTACTTATTCACTGTCATACATTGTTATGTGTTGCTCATGCAATCTTTGTCAATTTCTTTGTGACAGTATTTTTTTTCTTTGTATTGCTAAGTGCATTTATTACTTATTATTATCTTTGACAATGTAGCCTGAGTCATGTCTGAAAAGAGTCCTGGGACCAGTTCACTTTCCTGGTTACCAAAGTATAAATAAATACAAAACAGAAAAAAGCAGGTAAACATGACAGAAATATTTAAGGAACTAGTTAAGCACATTTTAATTCTGCATCATTCATGAGACAGAAAAAACATTCCACTGAAGGCATTGATAAGTAGCAGACAGACTTATTTTGGAGTTCTACTACTTGTCACCTGTAAATGTACAGCAAGGATCATTTATTGCAGTGAGAGTTTTCACACCTCAGCATGAGAGTGTGTGGGAAGGTCTGCCAATTCTTTTAGAATTACAAAAGAAACCCTTTACAAAATGCTGCTAGTTACCTACTTTCTTTTGCTGGAAGTAGGTAACAGCTATTTATAGCATAGAACCACCTCTGTCAGACACATAAATGAGGCTCAGTCAGGGAAACACAGAAGAATCTCTGTTACAAAAGGTGTGTTAGATGGCAATGTTTCACAGTCCTGCCATTCTATTTTAATGACATGAGAAAACATCACCACTTCCTTATGTCTAGCATGACTCATATAAAGAGGACTTGAAATGTATTCTGGGAAGAAGGAATGAAAGCAAGAAAACAAGATCACATTACCAAGTCATTTTGAGAAAAACACATTAAAATTGTAAAAGAAGCACTTGGAGTGATTTTGAGGCATAAAATAGTCCAGAAAACAGATATACAATAAAAAAAAAACAACAACCCCCCCATATTTTTTGAGCTCTAAGGTGGAGTTTTCCTTTAACTCACCCAGGTGTTTATGTAAGTATATGTATAACACATGGTAATTCTCTTACAATGGAAGACAAAAAGCATGTTTTTTTTAACATAGTGATTTTCACATGTTTTAGAAAACTTATAACTGATTTTAGAAGTCTGGTGTACTATTTCCATTGAGTTTGCAAAAAGTATAGCTGACTCAGATACTTATTCCTTGTAAAAGATGCAAATGAAAAGATGTGTTAGAGTGATACTTACAATACATATCTTGTAAAGTATGTGCACTTGACAATGTGTAAGGAGGAAAACTGCAAAGACTAGCATATATAAACATAAGACAGTTATTGTCTGAAGAGTATGAGCTGAGCAATATTGTGATAAGCTGAAGGCAAAATGCTGAAAGAATGTCTTTAAAATTGCACAATCTATCAGCCAGGAATTATTCTAACATGTGACATCTAAGAGAATAAAATCAATGTATTAAAAGAAAATATACAAATGCAATTCCAATTGTTAAATAAAGCTTGCATTCATTATTAGAAATTGCAGCTTCTTATAGTCCACTAAAGAGTTCAGATTTATTCATCTTGCAAATATGTACTGTAATTCATACTTTCATAACCCAACTGCCATGCAAGTACTACAAATGTATCATATTCCTACCAAATCTTTGTCATGCCAACAGCTATTCATGTTTCATTAGTATGTCAGATATCAGTTGCATTACTTGTATATTGTCTAAAGACTAAAAAGTTCAGAGCCATACAAGAGCATGGTTATACATTTGATAGCACTGACTAACAGCAAGCATACAGAAAAAAAAGTCTAGAATGCATATATTATGGTAGAAAAAAGCAAAATACTATAAATGCCAGTCTGAATCATTTTCAAAAATCCCAGTATCAGGGGTGTTTCTTCCATCAAGTTTTTGATGATAAATACAACAATTTGGACTAAAGTTGTGGTTTGCAGTATTGCCTGACTACCCAAAGGAAGAATTGCTATAATTAACCTTGATACTTGAAGATATATGTGAAATGGTCAGCTAAAAGAAGCCTTTGATTTCTACAGACCTATTTATTTGTTTGATGAAGACTATATATATATACATATATATATATATATATATATATATATATATACATATATGGACATCTCATGAAAAACAGAACATTAAGAAAATGTATAAGACATTTCCTCCTGTGGGTTGACCTTCTGTGTGGTCCACCAGTGATATACTGGTAGCAATTTGCCAAGGACACCAAAGAGAACTGGTGGCTGATGGTTTGCACAGACAACTGCATTACCCATGTCAAAGACATAAAGTTATTTTTCACAAGCTGCATTGTGTAGCAAAATGTAAGGAGAGCAATACAGACACAGTCATGTAGATCATTCCTCATGGATTGTCTACATCATCGAAGAGAACATTTTGGAGATCAAGAGAGTCATGTTTAAGTATTAAATAACTGAGATGCTTATTCTCTCAAAGAGTGCCTTTAGACTACTGTTAATACTGTTATTTATGAAGCATTCAGATCTTCACACTGAAAAATCATTGAACTTTGCTCACTTAATTTACAATAGTACAATATTGCTCTTGGTAGGGCACTTAAATCAGTGGCTGTTCTTTTATCAAATGCTTTTTTTCACTATGGTGCATTGTTAGAGAATGACGTCTTTTGTTGGTTTAAGTTATCTTTTTTCAGTAAAATAGGTTTAATCTATTTATTTATTTATGTATTTAGTTACATTTGTTAATCTGGTCAGTGGGATAGTCTACTGACCCTTTTCAGTCATTACTTTAGCTCATAGAGAACAAAAGTAATTTATTACTCAGTTTTAGAACTGCAAGACTATAGAGCTTGGTTATATGTACATAGTTGTATGTGCTTCCCACATACATTAAATTAATAAATCTGATGTGCAACATCCACAGTACATTCCTGTGATGGTAACACAGTACAGTTTTCAGATGGTACTACAAAGTAATACACAGACCACATTTGTGGTACATTTTATAAGTGTTTAGTCATACTAACATTTCACAGATGTTTGATCCAAATACCAAATATGTTAAAACGCTTATATAAGATTTTGAAAAATATTTAGCTTAAGAATTGGAAATCGCTATTAAGCCATTACATATCTATGTAACTACTACTTACTGCCCTAAATAGTTTCAAACAATAGCAATATATCTATAAATATATGTAGAGGTAGGAAAAAACTTTTCTTAAAGGTCTCAGCAATATTCATACAATTAATTATCAGTAAGCTGGATATTCAGACAACAAACCTCTAAAGATTCCTGTCTCCCTGTACAGGGGGCTCTTTCTTTAACTTTATTGGTTCCTTTGGTTATTGTTCTGAGAAGCAGTCACATTTAAGGGGGTACTGCCTTCCTGCTGCCTCAAGTACTAAGGTCTTGAAGAAGATTGTTTAAGACTCAATATCCCAGACCTTCATAGTATAAGAAAAAAGTTGTTCTGGAGGTAAGAACAGACCTTATCCTTCATAGAAGTATTTGATAGTTTTTTTTCCCTAGGGCATATTTATTATTTGTTTGTTTTTTCAGCTTTGTTCTTTCAGTACCCAAACACTCTGACCCATTTCAGACCCAATTCATCTCCTAGTGGTGATTAAATGATAGCTCAGCACATCTCCTGACCCCAGCTCCAAGAACATATGGTACTGGATCTGATAGGATAGCATAGGTCTGTTGGCTTGACAACAGTCAGCCACTGATCTTTAGCCTAAGATACAGTAGTATCGACCACACTTATGAGCAGCTTTGTGTTTGAATGTGGTGTTTATAATTTTTTTTTTATTTTGACATTTGTTGACTGGGTTAGTCCAACTGAGCATGAGCCCATTTTCAGCTGAGATCTGGTGAGAAAAGCCCCAAACAGTACATTTATTCAAGAAATTATAATAAGTGCATAAGCTGCAAATACAGGGCAAACAGTAATACAGCAGTAATAATAGACAACTGATGTAACACAGCAGGTCACCATTCAGGTTTAAATCAGGCAAGTCATTCCTCCCAGGTATGTTCCAACAAATATATTCAACATTCCCCAAATGAGTGCTCCATTCATGCAGTAAAACTAAAGAATCAGTTGGTAGTACACATCATGGATGACATATGTACATTCTGAGAAGGGTCAATAATCAGCTGATAGGTGCATATACTCAAATTGCTTTTTTATTTCTGCAAGTTGCTGTTATATTGAGGCAGCTTTCTGATCTACTAGCATTAAGTCCAGCTGTATAGCATTAGGCTGAGGTTTATAAGTGTCCTCATATCCATCTGAAGCATTTAGCAATATGCAGCTCTAGAGCAACAGAAAGATGTCTCACTCAGAGACTATTATTGATATCTAGATTGTAGTTTTCCAAAAACCACAAATGGTCTGGCTTCTTTTCCAGCAGTAAGGTGACATTTCATATCTCAAACACTAACTTCTATTGCCAGTGTCTAGTCCATTATATTCTATCCTGCCCCTGCTTGCCATTTTGTTCTTTTTGGTGCAACAGTAGTGTTGCCGCTTCACAGCAAGAGGTTCTCCCGTTCGATTCTCAGCTGGAGTGCCTTCTGTGTGGAGTCTGCATGTCTTCCTCTCGGTCGAGTGGCGTTCGAAAGACATGCATGAATGAGCGTGCCTTCGTTGAAGGTTGGGCATTGGGCTGTCACCTTGGCACCATAAAAACCTAATGCCAATCATTAGCAGACCGGAGTTCCACTGTGGTGACCCCTAACCGGGAAAAGCCGAAAGAATTTACATTTCACCTCCTTCTCCCTTTTTTCTTCTTACTGCTTCTTTCTGTAGAATAATACAAAGCTCTCCCACCTAATTTCGCAGTGCTACAAGACCACTATTGATTTTATCAGCTAGTAGAAGGAGGTAGGGTCTGTTACAATGTTATAAAGTTATGTCAATATAATTTCATAACTGTTCTTATCAGAAATATGACAGCTGTGTAGTCAGTATTTGCTGTTCAGTTTAGTATTTTATGTACCTAAATTCTTTTTATGTGTGAACATATGATGCCAGTATTCTGTGGATTCAGATTTGGTTACCTAATCTTATGTCCCAGGATCTTACCAGAACAGTTTTAACAATTATTCTGTTCTCCGCTACCCTCAGTTTTGAAATCTCCAAGGAAATATGAGATAAGCTAAAATTTCCCACCACAATTTTATTGTGTTTTCAGACTTTTCTTATTTTTACCCATTCTATACATATAAATTAAAGTAAATATAAACTGCTTGGTTCCCAAGGGGAAAAAAACTGCAATGATTAGCATTAAACTATGTTCACCATCTAGTATGGTATCATAAATGATTGATAAGAGAGATCAACATGACACAGACAGCACTGCATTATGCATTTATGTTCAGCAATTCTGCATTTTGCATTCTTCACTCATTCCGATATGCGGTTTTGTCAGTGTTCACTATCATAGATGTTAATAAGCTTCTAATATCATATATCGCAAGGAGTAGTGTTAAGTGATACAGATTCTGAGGTACTAGTTAATGTTTTGGAGACCTATAGGAGGAGTTTGAGGAATGACTGACGCATGGCAGATGTAAAACTGAGGACAGCATGGTGGTGAGAGTCTACTGGAGGTACCTCTGATATTTGCTCATACCTTAAAGTACTGCAGTAAAGTACATCTATAGAGGAGACTGTCAGCTGGCTCTAAGTTGCATAGTTCTAGACAGTCTCAATGATGTACATATTCATGTGAGAGGAATACCTATTAAGATGATTCACAGTGGTGACTTATTTTGCTGATAACACCATGAGATATTCTTACCACATAGCAGCAGTAAGTGCTCTGTTCATAGACTATCGATTTTCCTATCTCATTTGCTTGTGTTAAATGAAATAGCATTGTTTATTTATTTATTTATTTTTCCTTAAAAATGTCTTGGCTAACCTCCTATTATATTCCTCACTATCTCAGTGAATTACATTGGTTTTCTTTAGCCCAACTGTATATACGTTTCTAATAACTGCTTTGTAATCTGCTGCCAGATAAGTTACGATAGGAGCACTGTTGGAAACTTAGAACGTAAAAAAAAGATAAACAATGAAAATAGATGTTATAGGCTTTTTATAAACAATGAAAATAGATGTTACAGGCTTTTTATAGTTGGCAAGCACATAGACTTATTTATATTTTAAAAAAGAAGACTGATTTTCATTCTTATCAAAAAACGTTTTCTTCTTCCTCCCCTCGTTATCTGAGATTGTATCCTGGATATGAAATGCACATCATGCCTTGACTGATTTCCTCACCAATCAGACAGCATTCTTGTAACAAAATAAAATTCAAATGTGCTCTAGGAAGCAAGCAAATTAATAAGTTTGATACTTAATTAATTATGAAACGTGTGCGTTGTACAATTTCATACTGTGCATGTGTTATAAAATGTTATGGTTTGAGATTTTCAAAAAGCCATTTGACTGAAGTGACTATGAAAACCAGACTGATTTTTTTGTAATTGTGCAAACTGCTGTTGCACCCACATGCTGGTAGATGTATTTTTCTGGAAGACTATAGAAATGGACATCACATGACAGAAGTAGGGACTGTTCTACTGAGCTGTGTTGAGAATGGAATATTTTACTGAAAGCACAAATTACTTGCAGTGCTTATGAGGGACACAGTCCCATCAAATTTATTTTTTTGTCTTAAATAGAATAGGGTAAAACATTTATGCTACCAGCTTAGGCCCCACATTAACCATACTAATTTCAGGAAAGTGAAACCAGAAGCATTACATTTTCACTGTGGCAGTCAAATCATTAGACTGTTTACGTTGTGTTCTTGATTTTGAAAATACAAGTAGAAGCTTATCTTTGACTAGAGGCAACAGACAGATTGCATTGATTTTATTATGCGTAGAAAGAACAATTTGCAATCTCAGTAAATACATGCTTTATTTTCTTAGATTTGATTTCTTAAAATAATAGTTTTTAACTCAACATTTAGCCAAACACAAAGCCAAGTAGCTTAAGTACTCTAAAGAAATTAGAATCTAAATTGATTAAAATTAGCAGAGATAAAGAGATAACCTTTGGGGCTAAAAGCATACACTATCAGTTGCATATGGATAATGAAATTAATGAGTTCTTTTCTATTGAACAAGTGATTCCTTAATGATAAACTTAATTAATAATTAATTTTGTAATTAAACATCAGTTTGAAACAAATACAGTAAAATACCATCCACATTTTTCCTGGCATCAGTTATGGAAAGAACTGCATGAAGGCAGCACATCTCTGAATGCTAATAATTTTAAATGCCTACATTGTGCTAGACTCAGCAACTGTGGTATTTCAGTAACTGAGTGCTAAAAGCACAATTAGTATATCTCTTAAATAGCATCTAACACCTTGTCTGAACTGAGGAAATGTGATCTTTGGTTAAGTTTGAGTATATCTATATATCTATATATATATATATATATATAGAGAGAGAGAGAGAGAGAGAGGGAGAAAGAGAAAGAGAGATAAAGACATACTTGCTACTGGAAATAAAAAAATGGCCTTTAAAAAGATAACAATGAAATATTATTTGCATTCAGAGTTTATTCAGCCAATTAATGGTACTGTTATGCTGTGGTACAAAACATTCTGCTGTCATAGAAATAACACTGAAAAGTAACATATTATTTTCTTAAACTAGGTAATTATTCAAGATATCCATGAATCTCTGAAGTACTGTCCTTATATATATATATATATATATATATATATATATATATATATATATATATATATATATATATATATATATATATATATATATAAAAGAGTACTTTACATTTATGCCAGTATTCTATTAGACAGTGATAAAGGTAATCCTACACATTGTAGGTTTCACTGGAAAGAAGAAAATTAATTGTAGAGAATATTGAATTAAATATCCGTCCTCCCTTCTCCTTCCATTTTGTTATTTGTTAATCCAGTAATCTTGCCAGGTACAGTTGTTTTAATTTTTTAACAAAGACATAGAATGATTACAACGCCATGCAGGAAATATTCATAATAACTATACTACATCATATGTAAAACACTCAATAATATAAGAATGAGTGACAGTTTAGAACACATGCTTTATTTACTCTGATTTGATGTAGCAGCTATATTTTTAAGGAATGATCTGTCATTTCTTTTCTATCATTATGCAAATTGTAATGTCAAAGGCTTACTTATAGAGGACTGGGTATGTCAGTTAGATAAAACCATCCTTAAGCCATAGTTTCCATGAAAATGTGGCATGGGGAAGTTGGCACTGTGCAGCACCCAAGAATCCACTGCCCTGTATACCAATCCTCAATCATTAGTCAAATTGCACAAAAAATGTTGCTTTTTGTGATTGTCACTCTGTTTCAGAGAATCTATCCAAAACTTTTCCCTGACCATAAAGAAAAGAACTGAGTGATTTATTTAGTGTACTTGTCAAGTAAATAGTTTGGTAGCACTCAAAGCTTTGCCTGCTATATGTACCATTACGGCAGGATTTTCTTCTTATACTTCACTCTTTTCAGTTAACACATATACATATTTCTAGCCAGTCATTTCCTTGTTAATGATAATGTTTGTTAAATTAAAGAAAATAAAAACCCTGAACTCTTCTTTGTTGAAACAAATATATAGAAAGGGTACTTTACATAAATCTGTTGATATTACCATGCAGGCTGGTGGATGAAAATTAATTTCTCAAGTGCCATTTGTGCAAGGTTCAAGACATAGAGGATCGGAGCTCCGCCACAGAAAACTAGTTTCAATGAAAAGGGGCATATGGTAGAAACCAGTCCTGGAGGGGACACCAATCCATTTGTGACCATTATTCATAATATAGATGAACAAGAAAAAGAAGATCATAGCATTTTTAAAACACTAATGCATTCTAAAGCTTTGCATCACATTTTTATTTTTTTATAACACTGAATAATGGTACTTGTTCTGCCAACAGACATTTAACTGTAAGAATTTGTATTCCTGTATATACAAGCAATGCACATTACCTGTCGAAAACTTCTTTTGAATTCCAAAAATGGCACAGTAATGCCCATCTGCCAGAGTACTTATGTTAACTAATCATCTAATAATAACCTGTAACAATTTTTATTCAGATAATATTGGTTTTATTTCCACTGAATAAAATCTTTATACTGTCATAATGTCAAAGTAGGACCTAGCTTGCACAATGCCCCAAAAACTATGCAAACATCTTCACAAGTTCTATTCACAAATTTGGTTAATACAAACAGCAGATCACAGATTAGATGAAGTCGCATTAACTTTTTCAGGTATGGCTCAGTGGCATAGTATTTTGTGTTATTGTCCTGCAGTTGTCAGGATTTTGATCCTGATCCAATGATGTTGCTTAGGGAAAATTTGTTTTCTCTGTATCTGTGTGGATTTTCTCTGGGATTAAAGAGATGGAAATGGTGGAGGCAAGAAAAAGGAAGGAACAGAAAATGAAAGAAGATGAGAAGGATAAGGTGATGATAGTTAATACCAGGAACACAGAAAAGGAAATGGAAGCTCTGCACATAAGTAAGAGTAGGAATAGATGTGGCAGCACAAAATGTATTGAAAAAAGGCAGAGTGAAAAGAATAAAGGACAGATATGAATTATATGTGGGAAGGAACGGAGAACATTAAAGAAGAAGAGGAAGGGAAGAAGCTGAGAAGGTAGAAAAGAGGTAAAACAAGGTATGGATTTCACAGAAGGAAATCTGTGGGGAACCCCTGAATGCTGGTAGTAATAAAGAAACAACCTCATTTTAGACATGTTGAAAAGAGCAGACAGAAAAAATAGATAATTTGAAATGGCAGAAGAAGGAAGGAAGACATTGTTAACAGGAAACCTGAATCTCCTGATTATCAGTAACCTTCTTGACAATATACAATATATAAATGGTAGTGGTATTGGCCACATACATGCACATCATTGTATATGCATTGACAAAGAGGGGGCATTTGCACATGCCCATCTGATCATAGGTCATGCCTAACGAGTAATACAATGTACTTGCTCAGTTAACCAGTTAATGAATAAATAAATAAATACATTAAGTTAAGTCAAAGTGAAAGATATGCTTTGGAAATGAAAAGTTGTTTAATACAGTGTTGTGTGCTCAGGCATGTTATGGTAGATGGAATTTCTCAGGATAACAAAATGTTTGATCTGCAGTCTGATTTTCTGAAGTCTTTTTCTGCCTGCATCACACAAAGAATACTTGGGTCACCCCGGCTTCACATGTAGCATACTTACACTTAGATGTTGATAGATTTCACAAATTTAAGTTTGCTTAGCTTATTGACTTATTTTATCCACTATTTTCTGTTCTGCTCTTGGTGGCAACCAGAACCAAAGACGTTTACCCCCAACCACAGTACAAGACACACAGCTATTAGGTAACCATTAAAATTAATGTATAACAAACCACACCAGCGGCAAAACAAAACTCACTTTATTAAAGTAAATAAGGCAGTGACTAAGCACTTTTGCCCACCACTCCAAGGGCATCATCAGAGTCATAACATTATTGTACACAGTTCCTTAAATACATTCTTAAATCAAACAATTAAATAAGTATTAATTAAATAATTAAGCACAGTGCTTTCTACCCTTATCTAGCTGTTTTTTCTTAAATTAATAACCACCACTTATGTCCATCCCAAATCAATATGTTAATATAAACCCTCCATTGCCAAATAAAATATTTTATATAACTCATTACACTAAAAGTTAATACGTCATTGCCCTCTGCTTAAGGATTGCCGAAACAGAAATATCATCATTCAGGCCTGGCTCATGTGTGGTATTTAGTGTCAATTGCCACTTAGTCTCTTTGGCTTCAACTTCCAGCTTAATGTTGCCACACCTTTCATTAAATTCTACTGTATCAATTACGAAAAATAAAAATCTCCTAAAATTGGTGCAGATAGTGCTATGTATATACAGAGCACTACTATCTTTCCTATTTTTGATATCTCTTGTGTGTTGTGATATTCTTTCCCTCAGTCTCCATATAGTTTTCCCTACATAAAATCTTGGACATGCTGTACACGTGGCTAAATATACCATATTTTTAGGATTACAGTAGCAACTTCCAGGACATTGAAGGGTTCTATTGTATCCTTCCATGGAGACATAAGGTCCATCATTTAAATATTTACAGTAACTACATGCCCCACATTTATGCATTTTAAACTTGTACTTCTTATTACTTCTACTCAATTGGGACTCAATAAGGTTTTTAAAATTCTATCCTTTACTATAACCAGCTTTGGGCTTCACTCCCAGTTTTGCCTTAAGTTCATTATCAAAGCTCCGATCCCAGATTTTGTGGAGCTTAGCCACTATATTGGGCATATCATTATTCAATTGCATGATCATCACATCATTACCAAATGGCTCCATAGTTGCATCTGGACATACACCACCCCCTTTCCTCAAAATAGGGGTGAATACTGTTGGCCTCTTTCCAGATATTTCTTGCCTTATTTTTAATAATATTTTTATTGGATACCCTCTACTTTTAAACAGGCCATTTAGGGTATCCATCACTTTTCTAAAATCCTCATCTTCACTGGTTAGGCTGGATAACCTAACCATCTGTCCTTTGAGGGCACTCTTTTTTGATGTGGAGGATGACAACTATCATAATGTAACAACATATTAGAATAGGTTTCCTTTCTAAAAATGGTGGATATCAATCTTCCATCATCCACATTTCCTTTTATTAAAATCTCTAGAAAATTTCCATCAGCACATCAGTAAGTAAATTTCAAAAAAGAAAGTTTTGTTGTTCAACAACTAAATACATTCACTAATTTCTTCCACCTTTCCCATCCACAAAATCAGAATGTTGTTCAAATATATCAAATATAATTTAATTTTTAACATGTAGGAAGATGAAAATATAAAGGTTCTTTCCCACTCAAGTAACACCAGGTTGGCAAAAACTGGGGCAAACTTGGCACCCATTGCCACTCCTGACACTTGACAAAAAAATTCACTCTCAGAAAATAGAAAGTTATTCTTCAGTACTAGTTCCATAAGGTCAAACAAAAGGTTGACCTTACTATAAACCAAGGTGGTTCCATTAACCAAACTTTTATAAAAATATTCCAATCCCATTTCATGGGGAATAACAGAGAATAAATTTAGAACATCAACTGTAACAAAAATATATTGTTCATCACTTTTTATAGCCCTTAATAATTCCAAACAATGCCATGAGTCCCTTAGAATGTGAGTGACATTCGTTAAAACCATTTTTGCATACTTATCAATATATCCATCTTGGAACCTCTGGCTGTCACAATCGGCCTAAAGGGTGAGTTGGTCTGGTTATTATATATTTTTGGTATACCAAAAATAACAGGAATAATCAGTGTCTCCACTGTTAAGAAGTCAAATTCAACCACTTCAATAACCCCTTGTGAAAAGGCATCTAACAATTCAAAATCAATCTTTGAATGTGTCCTATTTATTTCATTCAGTGAGACTCTTTCATAGGTGGAGGTGTCATTAAGAATTTCACACATTTTGCACACATAATCAGTGTGAGGCATAATCACAACACCACCCCCATTGTCAGGTTTCATAATCCTGTTCTGGCTATCCCTGACTAGACCATAAAGCACAGTCCTTTCATCTTTAGTTAAGTTGTCTTTATATTAATTTTTCTGGTTAATGTGTCCCTAAATTCAAACTCACACATTCATTCAAATGACAATGCACTGGCATTATATGAAGGAATAAAATAACTTTTCCATCTCATTAAAGTATTGTTGTCTATCATTACATTTTCATGGGGAAAAAAAAATCTTAGATTTAATAATCTTGCATATAACTTCAAATTCAACAGCAACCCAGCTATGCCAGTTTTGAAACAGGGAACAAATGAGAAGCCCTTTTTTCATCAACTCACAATGTACAGATGTTAAGTCAAGGTCACTAAAGTTATACATTTATTTATTTATTTAACATTTGTTTACTGGGAAAGTCCGACTGGACACAGGTCCTTTTTCAGTGGAGGCTCGGGGAGAAAAGCTCCACAAGAATTACAAGCATTTAACAGGCAGGTATTACATAGTACATTCAGATAATATAGGATTATTACATCAGATTATATCATATAAGTCATAAACAGTAATTTAGAAAATAGTAGACATTGAGATTGTTATTAAAATAGTCAAGAAATAATGATGGAGAAAATTGCTGCACATCAGTAAAGACTGAGCCAAGCAGTAGAGTACATTGAGAATATATGCATTTCTACATATATTCTTGGAGTTGTTTGAGTGGAATGCTAAGGCAAAAAGAAAGAAAGGCTGAAAGCCACTCTGAGTAGCATTAGAGCTGTGAGGTAGGAGGATTGAAGAAGATTGCTAAGGGGGATATGGACAGTTGCATAGTTTAGATTTAAGCAAGTGTGACTTCAGTTCTTTTTAAAGTGGTGTTTATCAGTAATTGATCATGTGTCTGGTGGAAGGGAGCTCCATTGCATAGATGTACTAGCTGAGAAGAGGGATTGGTCAGCCATGTTATTAATTTTGCAGATTGTTAACAGTGATTTATTAGTTGAGTGTAGGGGGTGAGTGGTGCCATAGGGGTGCATTAGAGCCTCTAGAGCAGGCACTTTTTTAGGCTGGTGTATTAGGTTGTGCAGTGTGACAAGTTGGTTGTAAATAAGTAGGTTGGATAGTTGGAGCCAATTCAGGTCTCTCAGTGCTGAGCAGTGGTGTTCTGTAAAGTTGAAGTCTGTGGCAAATTTGACTATTTTATTGTAGCAGCTTTCCAATTTTGTCAGCTCTCCCTTATTTAGATTAGTAAAAATGGGTGAGGCATAGAGCAGATTGGAAACTAGATGAGTAGTTGCAAGGGTACCTTTAGTACTTTTTGTTAGATATTGTTTATTTTGGTATAGACTACCAAGTTTTTTATTTACACTTTTGATGGTCTGGGTGATGTGTAGGTCAAATATGAGTGAGCAGTCAATGGTGACCCCTAAGACATTTGTATGGGGTACAGGGGAGATGATGGTGAGATTAGAAGATGATATGGAGAAAGGGGGTGGCTGGTTTGGTGGTTTACTTGGAAAAATAGCAGAAGTTTTGCTTTGTTTGGATTGAAAATAAGTTGTGATTTTGATAACCATTTTTCAACTTCTGAGAATGCTTCTTGGGTTATATTCTGTAATTGTTGGAGGGAAGGTGCAGCAGAAATTAATGTGGAATCATCTGCATACTGGACAAGAGAGGCTTGTCCCATGGCAGTATTTAATTTGTTTGTAAAGCGTGTAAACAGGAGTGGGCTGAGGATGGATCCCTGAGGGACACCCAGATTTATGGTTAGTGGGGAGGATATATTGTTTAGCTACAGTACTGCTTGCTGATATCCTGAAAAGTAGTTTTTAAACCAATTAATAGTGGGGTAACTTATGTTAAACTCTGCTAGAGAGTTTAGAAGTTTGACATGAGATACTGTGTCAAATGCCTTTGACAGGTCAAGGAATGTAGAGAACTCAATGAGACAATTATTCCTATACTATTTAATAGTGTTAGTAAAGGATAGGTTATTTCTTAGAAGATGGGACATGATTTGAGTATGAATGCAGCTTTCTAGTATTTTAGAGAAAGGTGACAGGATGGCGATGGGTCTATAGTCAGATAGCTCAGTTGGGCTTCCTCCTTTATATAGGAGGATAATATGGGATATCTTCCAGATTGATGGGATTTGTTGTTTGGTTATAGATAAATAGAGAAGTCTCCATATTTAACAATCTGTAAACATTTGTAAATTCACCATTCACAGAGAAACTTCTCAATTCTGTTGATAACTTCTCTTTCCCTTCATCTTCCAACCCCTCCCCTTGAATGTCCAACTGTTTGTTTGATCTTTCTGCATTTGCTTGTCCTGATTCTTGAGACGTCCCAAACATCTCAATTCTGGAGGGCTGTTGTCTAAAAAAAGTTTACATTGATTTCCCTTTCCATTACTAAAGTCAGGTTTATTTGTCCCACCATTGTCTCTTATATCATTAAAACTTTGATTTGTCTGCTCCCCCTGTCTTATAATTTTATTAGTGGGAAATACCTTGTTGGCAGCATATCCATCTAAATTGTGCTGTAATTTGTGCTGTTTTCTTTCCATATTATCTTTAACTTGTCCAAATATTTAACATTTTTATTATACGTTTCCTTATATTGAAAAAATAACAAGTCGTTGTTAATACTTAAATTTAACTCCACAATGTCATTTTTTATTTTTTGTTAAATAAGTCTTCCAATTCACGATAAGCCACCGAACCTTCTTCAATTCCATTTGGTAGTTTCCAAACTCACAAATCCTTTGGTAATTGATTATGGGAGAATGATTTGGTTAAATATGCATTGTCCATCCACAATGATATGTATCAAAAGATGTTAACTGTAAAGAATGCCCAGATAATTTCTTTTCTTGTTCACGTCCTTCCCGTTCTTAGGGTCAAAGTTCAAAACAGGCACTGTAAACTAGTCAACTAAACCATTCAACCCTGAAGGTTCCTGGCTGGATACATGACTTCCTTCTCAATTAGTTAACAATACAGGAGGAGTATGCATAGTAAATAATTCCAAGTCGGTGGATGTAATTGAAATGTTCTTATCACTTTTGTTGCCATCATCTTTTAGATTAGCAGATAACCGCTGCACCAATTCAGTTAATTTCTGAATCAATCCTTCCATAACGGAAATACAAGCGAGGGTAAAATAATTACCAGCCGGCAGGACAAGCAACTAATAACAAATGAAAACAAAAACTGCCAAAGGCACTAAAACAACAAAATTAATGTATAACAAACCACACTAGTGACAAAACGAACCTCACTTTATTAAAATAAATAAAGGCAATGACTAAGCGCTTTCACCCACCATTCCAAGGGCATCATCAGAGTCACGAAGTCATAACATTATTGCACACAGCTCCTTAAATACATTCTTAAATTAAACAATCAAATAAATATTAATTAAATAATTAAGCACAGTGCTTTCTAGCCTTATCTAACTGTTTTGGTAATCATTCCTGGAGTAAGCAGACTCTACGCAGGATACCTCCTTGTGCTATTAAGATAAAAGTTAGGCTTCTCTTGACAAAAAAGAGACAGTCGTTCCTATAGCCTAGATCCCAGTCCAATAATACCTTAATATATGTGTGGGATCTACAGCTGGAGATTAAATTACAAGATGATTTTAGTATTTGGGGGTGTAATGTTCACAAAGGACTATATTAGCAGTCCTTGTTATTATTAAGTTGTGCGTTTGTGGAAATATTGTCATTTTTCTGGGCACACTGGTCAGTGGTTTACTTCCCTAAATATTTTCCGTGAGCTGTCAAAAGGAATGCGGGAGATGTTTACTGTTGGTGTCAGTACAGAAAGCACATATTTAACTACAAGTCTTTTTTTACCTGTACTGTGACATTTCATTTATTTCAGTATCTGCATTAGAGGAAAATTACAGAAACACACTGACATGAGAACATTTATGGAAAAGTACAGACATATTTAGACCCCAGAGCAGGGAAACATCTTTGTGAAAAGGATTTGTTCTTTAAAAATGCACAGAATTTATTAATTTTTGCCACAAGCAGGTTAAGCAGTATTAGGCTGTTTTTTCATGTGAAATCTTATCATAGAGGATGAAAAAGATGTGATGTTCGAGTTTTTTTTTTCCTTTGAATGTGTGCCAAGAAAGCACTTACATAGGGAGCATTAGTGTATCATTTGGCTAATACATTGCATATTTTTTTTACAGCCAAGTTTTAACCGTATTTTTATCTGGCAGGCAAGAGTGATGTGTCTGTTTTGTAAAAGAGCTTTTGGCAACACAGGCACTGGAGAGATAGAAACATAATGCGACAGATTAGTTTCAACACACGGAGGTGAAAAAGTCCAGGCTCTTCTTTGGCCCACTAGCAATATTATTTTGCCTAAACATATAAACTCTTTTCACTCGGGGAGCTGGCAGTTAAAAAAGGCCCCATATTGTTATAGGATCATATTCATTCTTCTAAGCTTGCTCTTTCCTTATTATGAAAATAAATCAATAACACTGGGAGAAGACACAATGTTTTCTCTAGCTGACATGTTCTTAGCAGAAGGACCATCAAATGCTACAGTTCCTATGTAAGAGAAAAAAAAAATAGCCCTGTCTTAAAGCATATTTAATACTGAAAAACACAATTTACTGTTTATGAGTCATGCTATATATCAACTAAAATGCATTTCTTTTTGCTCTGGTGAAGCTCATAGACAGTAAGGGACTGCATAACCTATAAAATTACATTTTGTTTTATTGTCTACATTAGTTTTGATGATGCAAGATTTTCTCAAATACATTCAGGTCGGCACATTTTAATAACAATAGTAATTTTTAAGTGGTTGTTTGCACAATGTATACCTTTACTAGAAATCATGGCAAAATAAGAAAATTCAAAATCAGCCTGGTATTTAGATTAGATATACAGTGGATTTCAAAATTCTGCAAGCTATTCAGATGTTGCTTGTTTTAACATGCATCTGTGCATATACAAGAACGTTGTGCCATCTTGTTTAATGTGTCCTATGTAAAAGCCAAGCATGTGCTCTGATATAAGTTTCACTTTTAAGTATTTGTAAGACATGTTTCTTCCTTACATGCATTGTTGCTGGACACAGACTATTTTCAAGATCTAATGATTTTAAATCTTCATATTTCTGTAGAGTAGTAGATACCCTTCCAGACCAGACAATAACAACAAGAACCACAAGAACCACAACAACAACAACAACAATAACAATAATAATAATAAAATAATTCATCACTGTCATCTCACTGCTGCTTTTCAACGTCTTGGCACAATAACTGATACAATGTTCTACTATAAAATGTGGTCCTGCTGGCTTCCATAAAGACATTTAATGACATCTGTCCATTTGGTTTTCAGAACTACTTTTGATACCAGGCCTTTTGTATGCTTGTTTCCCAATCAAGGAGTCATGCAGCATGTTGTAAAGTAACAAGTAATATTTTATCAGACACTTTCCAAGCAAAAATTGAATTATAAGATGCATTGAATTCAATATAACTGTTGAACAGATAAGTGTACATCTAGGCTACAGTAGCAATCAGTCCATCCACCTATGCATTTATTTTCTGAAACATATTACAAGGTGAGGGTTATGGTGAAAGACGTCTGATCAGGACAGATAAGATTTCCTTCTCTGACTCATGTTGTAGGATCTCAAAGTTTTTCCGGGAAAGATGAGGGATAAAATCTCTTCAACATGCCCTGGTATTGTGCCGTGACCTTCTGTCATTAGTTATGCAAGAGATACATCCTACTGAGGCACCTATATCACATTTTCAGTATATTTCAGGCCACCCTAAATAATTCCTTTCATCTCAAAGGCATATCAATTTTACTCTGAAGCATTCTTAGATTGCTGAACACCTTCACTTTCCCATGAAGAGTGAGGTAAAAAACCTTGTGAAGGAACCTTATTTCTGGGACTTCTGTCTGCATTTGATCCTTTCAACACCTATCAAATGCTGGTACCTTTGGGTGATACTGTTATTTGTTTGCCACCACAGTCCAGTACAATGTTTTTCAGCACTGCTGCCACTGCAACCATCCACTGGTCAACCTTCCAATCCTGTTTACCATCACTCTTGAATAAGACCTCAAAACACATACAAACTCCATCTTAGATTAGCTGCTTCTGTCTCACTTATAGAAAGCAAAATCCACTCTTTTCTTGGCGAGAACCATGATATTTGATTTGATGGAGGTGATTTTTTGCTGCTCAGTTAACAACTCATAGGTATATGGGAGATTACAGTCCCTTGAGGCCATGATTAAAAAAACACTATCTGAAAACATCAAACATGCATTCCTGTGCATCACTAATGTGTCCAGTCTGGACACTATCCATATTTCAGTTGCAATTTGAAGAGAAACAAGACCCGTCCTTAGAGGAATCTTACACCAACCATGAATATATTTAACACTAAGAATACGAATACATATTCCACACTACAAATACAGGACCCAAGTGACATGCACAGCAATTGCCCATGGACCTTGTTTTGTTGTAACACATCCCACATAATGTTCTGGCATCCATGTTAATATACTTTTTCTTGATCTATAAAGTACATGTAGAAGGAGCTGGTGAACTCCTATGACCCTGTATTACTTTTGCAAGGAAAATGTAAGGAAAGCAGCCAGGAAAAACAGACAGAACATCTACTACATTGCACTTTCTGAATCAGAGTCTTATATCAGCTTAAGTGTCAAGCACCCTGATGTAGCGGTTCCCGGAGACCAAGAAGACTGATCCATGAATAATCATCATGCGCACATTGCCCTTTTCCACATTTTAAATGGGACCCCAACATTGTTGTTTGCTAATCCAGAAGTACTGTCTTCTCTTTCACAATAATTAACAGCTCTATGTCAAATACATTCTGCCTTTCTGGTCAGTACTCATTCTTTTCTGCAACCTTGCTGCCATGGAACTGTTAATCATTGAAGTGACCTCATCTACTGAAATGGAAGAAGTCACACAAATTGCTTTTAACAAAGTATTTTAAAAGGGGAACATGGCCACTAGGTTCACCCACTCTAAAAGTGTTTTTCTGCCTTCTAAAACTGTCCTTTCTTGAGGACAGTGCTTTACTACTTTGATGAAAACAACTTCAGCAACATATCCTCCCTCCAGTCCACTGGATGATTTGCCAAATAATAGCTCTTTGAAAGCATCTGTAAATTTTTCTCCACGGTGTCTCCAAAATGCCGGCCTTTACTTAAGTGGCTGCTGTGACTGGTGCTGCCCAGGTTTGATGGGACCTACCAATCATATGTGGACAGCCCCTTATTTACCTTGCCCAGAAGCCTTTTCATTTTACCTTGGCAGATTCAGACTAGAAAATGGCAAATCTATCTCATTTATAATGCAGTCTTCAGCTAAGAAAAATGTGTGTTAGGAACACAGGAGTCCGAAAGTTTGCCATGTATTGCTAGGTTTTATTCCTTCAGTCTTTGCTTATGTTCTGCATCTGTGCCATGCAAATTAGGCCACTGGCTCCAGTGCTACACCTAATAAGAGCCTTCGACTTCCAGTGCGTCTTACCTAGTTAACAAATGAATAAAAAAAATAATTTTTTTCAGATATACCTCAAGCTGCCAGATCCACCTTTTATGTGAGTGTCATTACTTAGAGTAGAATGTGTGGGATCAGGGATTAAAAGAGCTTTATGTGCTTCCAGATATGCATTTCAACCATAGATACTTAACCTTTCTATAGTTCTGCTGTCAATATACAGTACTAGCAGATAAGATTCAAAGCAGCTTTACAAAAAGTAAGGAAAAGATTATCCTACATTATCTTTTATTGCATATGTGTATGGATTCACTGTGATTAATGCTTAATGAAAGAATCAATAGCAAAGTATCTCTTTGAAATAACTTGTTCCTTTTCTTTTCTCTTCTCTTCCTTTCCCTTCCTTTCTCTTCCCTGCCCATCTCTTCTCTTCCTTTCCCTTCCTTTCCCTTCCCTTCCCTTCCCATCTCTTCTCTTCCTTTCCCTTCCTTTCTCTTCCCTTCCCATCTCTTCTCTTTCTTTCCCTTCCTTTCTCTTCCATTCCCTTCCCATTTCTTCTCTTCATTTCCCTTCCTTTCTCTTCCCTTCCCTTCCCATCTCGTCTCTTCCTTTCCCTTCCTTTCCCTTCCCTTGCCTTCCTTTCTCTTCTCTTCCCTTCCCATCTCTTCTCTTCCTTTCCCTTCATTTCTCTTCCCTTCCTTTCCGTTCCTTTCTCTTCTCTTCCCTTCTGTTCCCATATCTTCTCTTCCTTTCCCTTCCTTTCTCTTCCCTTCCCATCTCTTCTTTTCCCATCTCTTCTCTTCCTTTCCCTTCCTTTCTCTTCCCTTCCCATCTCTTCTCTTCCTTTCCCTTCCTTTCTTTTCCCTTCCCTTCACATCTCTTCTCTTCCTTTCCCTTCCCTTCTCTTCCCTTCCCTTCCCATCTCTTCTCTTCATTTCCCTTCCTTTCTCTTCCCTTCCCATCTTGTCTCTTCCTTTCCCTTCCTTTCCCTTCCCATCTCTTCTCTTCCTTTCCCTTCCTTTCTCTTCCCTTTCTTTCTCTTCTCTTCCATTCCCATCTCTTCTCTTCCTTTCCCTTCCTTTCGCTTCCCTTCCCATCTCTTCTCTTCATTTCCCTTCCTTTCTCTTCTCTTCCCATATCTTCTCTTCCTTTCTCTTCCTTTCTCTTCCCTTCCCATCTATTCTCTTCCTTTCCCTTCTTTTCCCTTCCCTTCCCATCTCTTCTCTTCCTCTCTCTTCATTTCTCTTCCCTTCCCTTCCCATCTCTTCTCTTCCTTTCCCTTCCTTTCTCTTCCCTTCCCATCTCTTCTCTTCATTTCCCTTCCTTTCTCTTCCCTTCCTGTCTCTTCTCTTCCTTTCCCTTCCTTTCTCTTCCCTTCCCATCCCTTCTCTTCCTTTCCCTTCCCTTGCCATCTGTTTTCTTCCTTTCCCTTCCTTTCTCTTCCCTTCCCTTTCCATCTCTTCTCTTCCTTTCCCTTCCTTTCTCTTCCCTTCCCATCTCTTCTCTTCCTTTCCCTTTTCTTCTCTTCCTAGTAGAATCAGACTGAGCTACTAAGTACCTAAGTGTGATCGCATGCACCGATGAAAGCCTTTTATAGGACAAGTTACAAGAGGTTAAAAAAACTTTGTGACCATAATTGTAATCACTTAACTATTATGATATCATTACTGAGAAGTCTGACCCAGTCCTCAGTTTTTATTATTACAATGCAGACTACGTACTAACATTTGAAACTTACATCTGATTTTTTTTTTATACCAATTTTTTATGCATCTGAAGCTTTTCTCCCAAGGCCTCTTCTGAAAATGGGTGCTTGTTGGCCCAGATGGACTTTCCCAGCAAACAAATGTCAATAAATAAATAGAGTCAAGACAAAGTCATTTATTTACCTTTTTTGAATTATAATTTGTTGACAGTGATAATGTGCTGCTCTCTGGCAGAGCATTTTCTGGAACCATCCTAGTGCTTATTACAAGTTTACATATGATTATTAACAGCAGCATGTTCCTAATTACATATAATGATGACTCAAGATAAAAAGACATTCAGTTAGGTACCTATAGCCAACTTGGCCATTGCTTACTACATGGAAGTACAATTGTCTAACGGAAAAGAATAACTAAAGAACCCCACACATGAGTGAAATGTGTTATTTATGCTAGTTTAGCAGGTATTTCAGCTGACTAGTCACACCTGCGTTACACAAAGCAGTGGTCAGAATTAATTGTCAGTAGTCCTGATGGAGCAATGGGATGGAAACCTTTCTACTATAAAACAAATAGAGGGACCCTTTGTGTTTAATGGTGTAATAGCAGTTATTTTACAAATTAATTATATATTTCTGTAAAGTATGTGTCAGCTACAGTGATGAGAAGCTTGCAGAATGGCAGAAGCAATAACATTTGGTTCAGTCTGTGAAATGAGGAGTATAAAATCTCTTGAAGTCAGCTAGAGCTATTAGCATTAAATAAACCCCAGTTGGTGTAGGATCTGGTTTGTAGCTTGATTTGAGGACATCTTGATATTATGGCTTCATTACAATGTGATTCCAGGTTGTCAATGTGAGGCATGCATGTTACATTGCTGGCTAAGCACCGATTGCTTTCAATGATTAAAGCCTTAATTAAACAGAAGTTGGCTCACATCATCACACACTTTAACTGGGATCATCTTGGCCTTTGTAATCACACTGCAGAGGTGGGTTATCCATGAGCAACTAGATCAATGAATATACAGATTCAGCCTGCCACAGTTTTGCAAGCAAAAATAATAAATGTAAGCCTATATTCTAGCTGTGGTACTACCATACCATTATCTCTTACTAATGCCTAACATGTATTTACAAAATATATATATATATATATATATATATATATATATATATATATATATATATATATATATATATATATATATGTATATATATATATATATTTATATATATCAGAACGAACTGGCTCCCCACCTAAGCACCATGTTCAATCATAGCCTCACGTCAGGCTTTGTGCCCACTGAATGGCACACAGCAACAGTTATCCCACTCCACAAAGGGGGAGCCACCACTGATCCTGGGAACTATCACCCTATTAGCCTGATAAGCCTGGTCTGCAAGGCCATGGAATGTATCATCATGGAATTCATAAACAAAGACATTGGTAACCTCCAAACTCTGGACCCCACCCAGTTCGGGTTTGTGAAACACAGATCATGCCTCCTGAACCTGGTCGACTTTTTTGAGGCAGTCACCAAAGTCATAGACTAGGGTAAGGTGGTTCACACAGCCTATGTTGACCTTGCCAAGGCTTTCGACACTATCCCCCATTCTGGAGTTATAGCTAAACTCACTAAACTAGGTATAAATCCCTATGTCACAAGATGGGTTGCCAACTGGCTCACTGACAGAATCCATACTGTAAAAGTTGCAGACTCCAAATCTGACTTCAGACCAGTGACAAGTGGAGTATCACAGGGTTCAGTCCTGGGACCTCTCCTGTTTGGTATCTACTTCTATGAAATACAGGCTAACACAGAAGACCTCTGGCTAACGAAGTTCAAAGATGACTGCAAACTAGGAGCTATAGTCGAGTCCCCAAATGATGTGGACATCCTACAGAAGGGCCTCACTGAGACAGATGCCTGGTGTCAGAGCCATGGTTTTAAGCTCAATGCCAAAAAATGCATTGTTATCCCCTTTGGTAAAAACTCTGTACCCATAAACTACAACATAGGTGGAGTATAGCAAAGCAAGTAACACTCGTGGAGGAAATAAGGCTCTTGAAAACTTAATCACCAATGTTTAATCCAAAAAGTCAGATGCACAGCAACACCAGGAACAACCACAGACCAAAAACACATATCATTTTTCTGATTTTCAAAGCTTCACCACTAAAATCTAAAACCAAGTTGCTTTTACCCTCATATTTCTCATTTTTCACGTCTTGCTCTTTCCAATTCGTTACACCAAGAATAGGTTTAAATTTACTATACCTTCCCACTCTTACCTCATCTTCTACTTCATCAATTAATTTGTCGGGGTAGCCTCTTGCTAAAAACATTCCCCTTAAATTCTCACATTCTTCCCAAAAATCGACGTCCCTTGATGTCATCCGGCTACCCCTTACAAATTGTCCTTTAATAATGCCCTTCTTTTGGTGGTGAGGGTGTGCACTCTTGTAGGCAAGGAATGAATTAGAGTAACTCTCTTTTCTATATACTTTAGAGAAAAAAATATCATCTCCTTTACCTATAAAAATATCCAAGTATTTTAAATTAACTTTATCCTTCACATAAGTAAATTTCAGGAAGTTAGTTGAATGGGATATATGCTCTAGAAAAACTGAAAAGTCATCATCAGTCCCTACCCACAGGAAACACATAACATCCAGGAAGCATTTGTATAACTTCCAACACTTTGTAAATGGGGAATTCAAGATAAATTTCTTCTCCCAGGCTGAAAGGATGATATTCGTGTAAATAGGGGCACATCTTGCCCCCATTGCTACTCCCTTTGTTTGTTTAAAAAATTTCCCTTCATAGTGCAAATAATTATTACTTAAAACTAACTCCATCAAGGTCAAAATCAGGTAAAAATCGTTATTACTAAATTTTCCATAACTAATCAAAGCCTCCTCAAACCACTGCATTCCTTCCTCTTGTGGAATAGAGGAAAAGAGGTCCACGATGTCAATGGTTATGAAAGTATTTCTATCAAAAATTTCTTTCTTAAGGTTTTGCAGTAAGTCCCAAGAGTCTTTAACAATACCTGGCCCTTCCTTTAATACATCTTTAAGTTTTTCATCAAGCCATTTTGCTAACGGTGCAGTGACCAAACCTTCTGATGCCACTATTGGTCTCATTGGTGGATTATCAACATTTTTATGAACCTTTGGCACCCCAAAGATTGTTGGGACTCTGGGCTTATCCACCTTTAAGTATTTAAAAGCATTTAAATCGATTGACCCCTCCAAAACTAAGTCATTCAAGCCCAACCAAACCTTTTTATTTCCTATATTAATTTCATTTATTGATACTCTTTCATATCTTTCATCATTTTCCAAGACCTCCAACATTTTGGGTTCATAAAACACCTGGTCCATTAGAACAGTCCCTCCTCCCTTATCTGGTTTTATGACCCTAATATCCGAATAATTTGTTAGAGTGTATAATAAATCAATTTCATCCTTAGATAAGTTAGGGACTGTCCAATTCTTGGAATGTTCCTTCCTAATTTTCTTTTCCATCATTATCTCAAAATTTTTCAATTGGGGGTTCAGTGGAGGATTAAATGTACTTTTTCTTTTGAGGGCATCATTACTGGGCCCACCTACTTGGGTGGAGTATACTTAACACCGAAAGTGTGATAAGAGACCTTGGGACACAGGTGAACAGTAGTCTCTCCTTTGATAATCACATCGCCACAGTAGTCAGAAAATCCTTCTATGTGGCACACCTCATCACAAAAGGTTTCTCAAACAGAAAAAAAGAGGTCATTGTTCCCCTCTACTCATTACTCATTAGAACCATTATAGAGTACAATGCCCCTTTTGGTATGTACCTCACAAGACATCTACAACAACTGGAAAAGCCACAGAAATACCTCACAAAGAGGATTACTGGCCTCAAACAGATGCCCTACACAGACCATCTAAAAAAAAATCCAGCTTTACTCCGTTGCATATCGCCTACTCAGAGGTGATCTCTGCCTAACATACAAAGCTATGTCAAACCCAGAGCTGTTGGACATGCTCCACTTAAAGAAATCCCAATCCCTCCGAGCTACACGCTCTAGGGATCTAAACCTTGTCACCACAATAAACAGAACATGCGGGAGGGATAGATTCCTGTCCCAGAGATTTCCCATACTCTGGAATAAACTACCTGTCTATATCAAACAAAGCTCCTCATTAGCACTCTTCAAGAAAAATCTTGATGATTGGATGGGAAATAGGAAATTCACCCCGGGGATCACCTCTGTGGCTCTGCTCGACAGTGGCACAGGAAAATAATTTTCTTGGGTAGCAAAAGCCAGGGTACCTTTTTGGCTGGGCTTGTATAGGCCCCAAGGCCGATAGCCTAGTACCTACCTATGAACCTATGTGTGGATGAAATGACTGGCCTTACTGTTGTACTTCTGACTTGCTTTGCAAGAGTAATGTGCATTTGAGTGTAAGACCAACCACGTGCTCTGAACTCAGTCTATTGTTTACTATTACTACTAGTATCTGGTTGATCATGCCAGGATATTGTTAGAAAGACATCAGAAACAGCCCCCAAAACTCACAGCTCACTGCAGATTTGGCCTTCTACTATCTGGTTGACCCTGCCAGCCTACAGGCCCAGGATTTCAGAACAAAAATGTATACAGAACACTGCATTACTGCACCAAGATTTAACAAGTACCTGGTCACTCCTGCCAGGAAATAGTTAATACAGAAATTATCTGGTTGACCCTGCCAGGAAAAAAAATTGAGAAATTGCCTTAAAGTTTAAACACCAATCACCGACCAGATCACTGATTTTCTGTCTGTTTGCTCATCTCTCGTCTCTCCACTCTCTCACTCTCTCCCTTGCAAATAAAGTTTGGGAAGAGAACGCAAGAGTAGCAGGGCTAATCAACAGCCACATCACATACTCAGATTACGTGCCAGGCTGCTGACTTTACAGTTCCATCACTTCCTATTTCTTGTGGTTAAAACCACAATGAATTCTGGGCATCTTCATTGATGCCTGTGGTCTTCTCAATGTAGACTGTTTTTAAAACAATCTGGAAACAAAAAAGATAGGGTTTTCTTTTCTTGCTTATTTTTGTTTTGTTTTTAAAGTGGAACACAAGCAGGCATGCACACTGCTCTGAGTTCCACGTAGAGTCGGTTTCAACTTTACACACTAGGTTGCAGTTTGAAC